>NC_060176.1:86437459-86462507 GCF_021184085.1 Oncorhynchus gorbuscha
GTTGATTGGTCACATTAATAAAGTAACTGTGTTGATTGATCACATTAATAAAATAACTGTGTTGATTGGTCACATTAATAACGTAACTGTGTTGATTGGTCACATTAATAAAGTAACTGTGTTGATTGGTCACATTTAAGTAACTGTGTTGATAAAGTAACTGTGTTGATTGGTCACATTAATAAAGTAACTGTGTTGATTGGTCACATTAATAATAAAGTAACTGTGTTGATTGGTCACATTAATAATAAAGTAACTGTGTTGATTGGTCTCATTAATAATAACGTAACTGTGTTGATTGGTCACATTAATAATAAAATAACTGTGTTGATTGTGTAACTGTGTTGATTGGTCACATTAATAATAAAATAACTGTGTTGATTGGTCACATTAATAATGTAACTGTGTTGATTGGTCACATTAATAACGTAACTGTGTTGATTGGTCACATTAATAACGTAACTGTGTTGATTGGTCACATTAATAAAGTAACTGTGTTGATTGGTCACATTAATAACGTAACTGTGTTGATTGGTCACATTAATAATAAAGTAACTGTGTTGATTGGTCTCATTAATAATAAAGTAACTGTGTTGATTGGTCTCATTAATAAAGTAACTGTGTTGATTGGTCTCATTAATAATAAAGTAACTGTGTTGATTGGTCACATTAATAATAAAGTAACTGTGTTGATTGGTCTCATTAATAAAGTAACTGTGTTGATTGGTCTCATTAATAATAAAGTAACTGTGTTGATTGGTCTCATTAATAATAAAGTAACTGTGTTGATTGGTCACATTAATAAAGTAACTGTGTTGATTGGTCACATTAATAAAGTAACTGTGTTGATTGGTCTCATTAATAAAGTAACTGTGTTGATTGGTCTCATTAATAAAGTAACTGTGTTGATTGGTCACATTAATAAAGTAACTGTGTTGATTGGTCACATTAATAATAAAGTAACTGTGTTGATTGGTCTCATTAATAAAGTAACTGTGTTGATTGGTCTCATTAATAAAGTAACTGTGTTGATTGGTCTCATTAATAATAAAGTAACTGTGTTGATTGGTCACATTAATAATAAAGTAACTGTGTTGATTGGTCACATTAATAAAGTAACTGTGTTGATTGGTCACATTAATAAAGTAACTGTGTTGATTGGTCTCATTAATAAAGTAACTGTGTTGATTGGTCACATTAATAAAGTAACTGTGTTGATTGGTCACATTAATAAAGTAACTGTGTTGATTGGTCACATTAATAAAGTAACTGTGTTGATTGGTCACATTAATAAAGTAACTGTGTTGATTGGTCTAACTGTGTTGATTGGTACATTAATAAAGTAACTGTGTTGATTGGTCACATTAATAAAGTAACTGTGTTGATTGGTCACATTAATAAAGTAACTGTGTTGATTGGTCACATTAATAAAGTAACTGTGTTGATTGGTCTCATTAATAAAAGTAACTGTGTTGATTGGTCACATTAATAAATTGGTAACTGTGTTGATTGGTCACATTAATAAAGTAACTGTGTTGATTGGTCACATTAATAAAGTAACTGTGTTGATTGGTCACATTAATAAAGTAACTGTGTTGATTGGTCACATTAATAAAGTAACTGTGTTGATTGGTCACATTAATAAAGTAACTGTGTTGATTGGTCTCATTAATAAAGTAACTGTGTTGATTGGTCACATTAATAAAAGTAACTGTGTTGATTGGTCTCATTAATCTAACTGTGTTGATTTAATAAAGTAACTGTGTTGATTGGTCTCATTAATAATAACGTAACTGTGTTGATTGGTCTCATTAATAAAGTAACTGTGTTGATTGGTCTCATTAATAATAAAGTAACTGTGTTGATTGGTCTAACATTAATAATAAAGTAACTGTGTTGATTGGTCACATTAATAATAAAGTAACTGTGTTGATTGGTCTCATTAATAATAAAGTAACTGTGTTGATTGGTCACATTAATAATAAAATAACTGTGTTGATTGGTCACATTAATAATAAAATAACTGTGTTGATTGGTCACATTAATAATGTAACTGTGTTGATTGGTCACATTAATAAAGTAACTGTGTTGATTGGTCACATTAATAACTGTGTTGATTGGTAACTGTGTTGATTGGTCACATTAATAAAGTAACTGTGTTGATTGGTCACATTAATAAAGTAACTGTGTTGATTGGTCACATTAATAATAAAGTAACTGTGTTGATTGGTCTCATTTAATAAAGTAACTGTGTTGATTGGTCTCATTAATAAAGTAACTGTGTTGATTGGTCTCATTAATAAAGTAACTGTGTTGATTGGTCACACTGTGTTGATTGGTCTCATTAATAAAGTAACTGTGTTGATTGGTCTCATTAATAATAAAATAACTGTGTTGATTGGTCACATTAATAAAGTAACTGTGTTGATTGGTCACATTAATAACGTAACTGTGTTGATTGGTCACATTAATAATAAAGTAACTGTGTTGATTGGTCACATTAATAATAAAGTAACTGTGTTGATTGGTCTCATTAATAAAGTAACTGTGTTGATTGGTCTCATTAATAATAAAGTAACTGTGTTGATTGGTCTCATTAATAATAAAGTAACTGTGTTGATTGGTCTCATTAATAATAAAGTAACTGTGTTGATTGGTCTCATTAATAAAGTAACTGTGTTGATTGGTCACATTAATAAAGTAACTGTGTTGATTGGTCACATTAATAACATAACTGTGTTGATTGGTCACATTAATAAAGTAACTGTGTTGATTGGTCACATTAATAAAATAACTGTGTTGATTGGTCACATTAATAACGTAACTGTGTTGATTGGTCACATTAATAAAGTAACTGTGTTGATTGGTCACATTAATAATAAAGTAACTGTGTTGATTGGTCACATTAATAAAGTAACTGTGTTGATTGGTCACATTAATAATAAAGTAACTGTGTTGATTGGTCTCATTAATAAAATAACTGTGTTGATTGGTCACATTAATAACGTAACTGTGTTGATTGGTCTCATTAATAAAATAGCTGTGTTGATTGGTCACATTAATAAAGTAACTGTGTTGATTGGTCACATTAATAAAGTAACTGTGTTGATTGATCACATTAATAAAATAACTGTGTTGATTGGTCACATTAATAACGTAACTGTGTTGATTGGTCACATTAATAAAGTAACTGTGTTGATTGGTCACATTAATAATAAAGTAACTGTGTTGATTGGTCACATTAATAAAGTAACTGTGTTGATTGGTCACATTAATAATAAAGTAACTGTGTTGATTGGTCACATTAATAATAAAGTAACTGTGTTGATTGGTCTCATTAATAATAAAGTAACTGTGTTGATTGGTCACATTAATAAAATAACTGTGTTGATTGGTCACATTAATAATAAAATAACTGTGTTGATTGGTCACATTAATAATGTAACTGTGTTGATTGGTCACATTAATAACGTAACTGTGTTGATTGGTCACATTAATAACGTAACTGTGTTGATTGGTCACATTAATAAAGTAACTGTGTTGATTGGTCACATTAATAACGTAACTGTGTTGATTGGTCACATTAATAATAAAGTAACTGTGTTGATTGGTCTCATTAATAATAAAGTAACTGTGTTGATTGGTCTCATTAATAAAGTAACTGTGTTGATTGGTCTCATTAATAATAAAGTAACTGTGTTGATTGGTCACATTAATAATAAAGTAACTGTGTTGATTGGTCTCATTAATAAAGTAACTGTGTTGATTGGTCTCATTAATAATAAAGTAACTGTGTTGATTGGTCTCATTAATAATAAAGTAACTGTGTTGATTGGTCTCATTAATAATAAAGTAACTGTGTTGATTGGTCACATTAATAAAGTAACTGTGTTGATTGGTCACATTAATAACGTAACTGTGTTGATTGGTCACATTAATAACGTAACTGTGTTGATTGGTCACATTAATAAAGTAACTGTGTTGATTGGTCACATTAATAATAAAGTAACTGTGTTGATTGGTCTCATTAATAATAAAGTAACTGTGTTGATTGGTCTCATTAATAAAGTAACTGTGTTGATTGGTCTCATTAATAATAAAGTAACTGTGTTGATTGGTCACATTAATAATAAAGTAACTGTGTTGATTGGTCTCATTAATAATAAAGTAACTGTGTTGATTGGTCTCATTAATAATAAAGTAACTGTGTTGATTGGTCACATTAATAAAGTAACTGTGTTGATTGGTCTCATTAATAATAAAGTAACTGTGTTGATTGGTCACATTAATAATAAAGTAACTGTGTTGATTGGTCTCATTAATAAAGTAACTGTGTTGATTGGTCTCATTAATAATAAAGTAACTGTGTTGATTGGTCACATTAATAAAGTAACTGTGTTGATTGGTCACATTAATAAAGTAACTGTGTTGATTGGTCACATTAATAAAGTAACTGTGTTGATTGGTCACATTAATAAAGTAACTGTGTTGATTGGTCACATTAATAAAGTAACTGTGTTGATTGGTCACATTAATAAAGTAACTGTGTTGATTGGTCACATTAATAAAGTAACTGTGTTGATTGGTCACATTAATAAAGTAACTGTGTTGATTGGTCACATTAATAAAGTAACTGTGTTGATTGGTCACATTAATAAAGTAACTGTGTTGATTGGTCTCATTAATAAAGTAACTGTGTTGATTGGTCACATTAATAATAAAGTAACTGTGTTGATTGGTCACATTAATAAAGTAACTGTGTTGATTGGTCACATTAATAAAGTAACTGTGTTGATTGGTCTCATTAATAAAGTAACTGTGTTGATTGGTCACATTAATAAAGTAACTGTGTTGATTGGTCACATTAATAAAGTAACTGTGTTGATTGGTCTCATTAATAAAGTAACTGTGTTGATTGGTCACATTAATAAAGTAACTGTGTTGATTGGTCTCATTAATAAAGTAACTGTGTTGATTGGTCACATTAATAATGTAACTGTGTTGATTGGTCTCATTAATATAGTAACTGTGTTGATTGGTCTCATTAATAATAACGTAACTGTGTTGATTGGTCTCATTAATAAAGTAACTGTGTTGATTGGTCTCATTAATAATAACGTAACTGTGTTGATTGGTCTCATTAATAATAAAGTAACTGTGTTGATTGGTCACATTAATAATAAAGTAACTGTGTTGATTGGTCTCATTAATAATAACGTAACTGTGTTGATTGGTCACATTAATAATAAAATAACTGTGTTGATTGGTCACATTAATAATAAAATAACTGTGTTGATTGGTCACATTAATAATGTAACTGTGTTGATTGGTCACATTAATAACGTAACTGTGTTGATTGGTCACATTAATAAAGTAACTGTGTTGATTGGTCACATTAATAAAGTAACTGTGTTGATTGGTCACATTAATAACGTAACTGTGTTGATTGGTCACATTAATAATAAAGTAACTGTGTTGATTGGTCTCATTAATAATAAAGTAACTGTGTTGATTGGTCTCATTAATAAAGTAACTGTGTTGATTGGTCTCATTAATAATAAAGTAACTGTGTTGATTGGTCACAATAATAATAAAGTAACTGTGTTGATTGGTCACATTAATAAAGTAACTGTGTTGATTGGTCTCATTAATAATAAAGTAACTGTGTTGATTGGTCACATTAATAATAAAGTAACTGTGTTGATTGGTCTCATTAATAAAGTAACTGTGTTGATTGGTCTCATTAATAATAAAGTAACTGTGTTGATTGGTCTCATTAATAATAAAGTAACTGTGTTGATTGGTCTCATTAATAATAAAGTAACTGTGTTGATTGGTCTCATTAATAAAGTAACTGTGTTGATTGGTCACATTAATAAAGTAACTGTGTTGATTGGTCACATTAATAACATAACTGTGTTGATTGGTCACATTAATAAAGTAACTGTGTTGATTGGTCACATTAATAAAATAACTGTGTTGATTGGTCACATTAATAACGTAACTGTGTTGATTGGTCACATTAATAAAGTAACTGTGTTGATTGGTCACATTAATAATAAAGTAACTGTGTTGATTGGTCACATTAATAAAGTAACTGTGTTGATTGGTCTCATTAATAATAAAGTAACTGTGTTGATTGGTCACATTAATAATAAAATAACTGTGTTGATTGGTCACATTAATAATGTAACTGTGTTGATTGGTCACACTGTGTTGATTGGTCACATTAATAACGTAACTGTGTTGATTGGTCACATTAATAAAGTAACTGTGTTGATTGGTCACATTAATAACGTAACTGTGTTGATTGGTCACATTAATAATAAAGTAACTGTGTTGATTGGTCTCATTAATAATAAAGTAACTGTGTTGATTGGTCTCATTAATAAAGTAACTGTGTTGATTGGTCTCATTAATAATAAAGTAACTGTGTTGATTGGTCACAATAATAATAAAGTAACTGTGTTGATTGGTCTCATTAATAAAGTAACTGTGTTGATTGGTCTCATTAATAATAAAGTAACTGTGTTGATTGGTCTCATTAATAATAAAGTAACTGTGTTGATTGGTCACATTAATAAAGTAACTGTGTTGATTGGTCTCATTAATAATAAAGTAACTGTGTTGATTGGTCACATTAATAATAAAGTAACTGTGTTGATTGGTCTCATTAATAAAGTAACTGTGTTGATTGGTCTCATTAATAATAAAGTAACTGTGTTGATTGGTCTCATTAATAATAAAGTAACTGTGTTGATTGGTCTCATTAATAATAAAGTAACTGTGTTGATTGGTCTCATTAATAAAGTAACTGTGTTGATTGGTCACATTAATAAAGTAACTGTGTTGATTGGTCACATTAATAACATAACTGTGTTGATTGGTCACATTAATAAAGTAACTGTGTTGATTGGTCACATTAATAAAATAACTGTGTTGATTGGTCACATTAATAACGTAACTGTGTTGATTGGTCACATTAATAAAGTAACTGTGTTGATTGGTCACATTAATAATAAAGTAACTGTGTTGATTGGTCATTTAATAAGTAATGATTGGTCACATTAATAAAGTAACTGTGTTGATTGGTCACATTAATAATAAAGTAACTGTGTTGATTGGTCTCATTAATAAAATAACTGTGTTGATTGGTCACATTAATAACGTAACTGTGTTGATTGGTCTCATTAATAAAATAGCTGTGTTGATTGGTCACATTAATAAAGTAACTGTGTTGATTGGTCACATTAATAAAGTAACTGTGTTGATTGATCACATTAATAAAATAACTGTGTTGATTGGTCACATTAATAACGTAACTGTGTTGATTGGTCACATTAATAAAGTAACTGTGTTGATTGGTCACATTAATAATAAAGTAACTGTGTTGATTGGTCACATTAATAAAGTAACTGTGTTGATTGGTCACATTAATAATAAAGTAACTGTGTTGATTGGTCACATTAATAATAAAGTAACTGTGTTGATTGGTCTCATTAATAATAACGTAACTGTGTTGATTGGTCACATTAATAATAAAATAACTGTGTTGATTGGTCACATTAATAATAAAATAACTGTGTTGATTGGTCACATTAATAATGTAACTGTGTTGATTGGTCAATTAATAAAGTAACTGTGTTGATTGGTCACATTAATAACGTAACTGTGTTGATTGGTCACATTAATAAAGTAACTGTGTTGATTGGTCACATTAATAACGTAACTGTGTTGATTGGTCACATTAATAATAAAGTAACTGTGTTGATTGGTCTCATTAATAATAAAGTAACTGTGTTGATTGGTCTCATTAATAAAGTAACTGTGTTGATTGAGTAACTGTGTTGATTGGTCACATTAATAATAAAGTAACTGTGTTGATTGGTCTCATTAATAAAGTAACTGTGTTGATTGGTCTCATTAATAATAAAGTAACTGTGTTGATTGGTCTCATTAATAATAAAGTAACTGTGTTGATTGGTCACATTAATAAAGTAACTGTGTTGATTGGTCTCATTAATAATAAAGTAACTGTGTTGATTGGTCACATTAATAATAAAGTAACTGTGTTGATTGGTCTCATTAATAAAGTGACTGTGTTGATTGGTCTCATTAATAATAAAGTAACTGTGTTGATTGGTCTCATTAATAATAAAGTAACTGTGTTGATTGGTCTCATTAATAATAAAGTAACTGTGTTGATTGGTCTCATTAATAAAGTAACTGTGTTGATTGGTCACATTAATAAAGTAACTGTGTTGATTGGTCACATTAATAACATAACTGTGTTGATTGGTCACATTAATAAAGTAACTGTGTTGATTGGTCACATTAATAAAATAACTGTGTTGATTGGTCACATTAATAACGTAACTGTGTTGATTGGTCACATTAATAATAAAGTAACTGTGTTGATTGGTCTCATTAATAATAACATAACTGTGTTGATTAGTCACATTAATAAAGTAACTGTGTTGATTGGTCTCATTAATAAAATAACTGTGTTGATTGGTCACATTAATAACGTAACTGTGTTGATTGGTCACATTAATAATAAAGTAACTGTGTTGATTGGTCTCATTAATAATAAAGTAACTGTGTTGATTGGTCTCATTAATAAAGTAACTGTGTTGATTGGTCTCATTAATAATAAAGTAACTGTGTTGATTGGTCTCATTAATAAAGTGACTGTGTTGATTGGTCTCATTAATAATAAAGTAACTGTGTTGATTGGTCTCATTAATAATAAAGTAACTGTGTTGATTGGTCTCATTAATAATAACATAACTGTGTTGATTGGTCACATTAATAAAGTAACTGTGTTGATTGGTCTCATTAATAAAATAACTGTGTTGATTGGTCACATTAATAACGTAACTGTGTTGATTGGTCTCATTAATAAAATAGCTGTGTTGATTGGTCACATTAATAAAGTAACTGTGTTGATTGGTCACATTAATAAAGTAACTGTGTTGATTGATAAATAACATTAATAATAAAGTAACTGTGTTGATTTAATAAAATAACTGTGTTGATTGGTCACATTAATAACGTAACTGTGTTGATTGGTCACATTAGTAAAGTAACTGTGTTGATTGGTCACATTAATAATAAAGTAACTGTGTTGATTGGTCACATTAATAAAGTAACTGTGTTGATTGGTCACATTAATAATAAAGTAACTGTGTTGATTGGTCACATTAATAAAGTAACTGTGTTGATTGGTCACATTAAATAACTGTGTTGATTGGTCACATTAATAATAAAGTAACTGTGTTGATTGGTCACATTAATAATAAAGTAACTGTGTTGATTGGTCTCATTAATAATAACTGTGTTGATTGGTCTCATTAATAATAACTGTGTTGATTGGTCACATTAATAACGTAACTGTGTTGATTGGTCTCATTAATAATAAAGTAACTGTGTTGATTGGTCTCATTAATAATAAAGTAACTGTGTTGATTGGTCTCATTAATAAAGTAACTGTGTTGATTGGTCACATTAATAATAAAGTAACTGTGTTGATTGGTCTCATTAATAATAAAGTCTCATTAATAATAAAGTAACTGTGTTGATTGGTCTCATTAATAATAAAGTAACTGTGTTGATTGGTCTCATTAATAATAATAACTGTGTTGACAAAGTAACTGTGTTGATTGGTCACATTAATAAAGTAACTGTGTTGATTGGTCTCATTAATAAAATAACTGTGTTGATTGGTCACATTAATAACGTAACTGTGTTGATTGGTCTCATTAATAAAATAGCTGTGTTGATTGGTCACATTAATAAAGTAACTGTGTTGATTGGTCACATTAATAAAGTAACTGTGTTGATTGGTCACATTAATAAAGTAACTGTGTTGATTGGTCACATTAATAAAGTAACTGTGTTGATTGGTCACATTAATAAAGTAACTGTGTTGATTGGTCACATTAATAATAAAGTAACTGTGTTGATTGGTCACATTAATAATAAAGTAACTGTGTTGATTGGTCACATTAATAAAGTAACTGTGTTGATTGGTCACATTAATAATGTAACTGTGTTGATTGGTCACATTAATAAAGTAACTGTGTTGATTGGTCACATTAATAAAGTAACTGTGTTGATTGGTCTCATTAATAATAAAGTAACTGTGTTGATTGGTCTCATTAATAAAGTAACTGTGTTGATTGGTCTCATTAATAATAAAGTAACTGTGTTGATTGGTCACATTAATAATAAATAACTGTGTTGATTGGTCTCATTAATAAAGTAACTGTGTTGATTGGTCTCATTTAATAAAGTAACTGTGTTGATTGGTCTCATTAATAATAAAGTAACTGTGTTGATTGTCACATTAATAAAGTAACTGTGTTGATTGGTCTCATTAATAAAGTAACTGTGTTGATTGGTCACACTGTGTTGATTGGTCTCATTAATAAAGTAACTGTGTTGATTGGTCTCATTAATAATAAAGTAACTGTGTTGATTGGTCTCATTAATAAAGTAACTGTGTTGATTGGTCACATTAATAAAGTAACTGTGTTGATTGGTCACATTAATAAAGTAACTGTGTTGATTGGTCACATTAATAAAGTAACTGTGTTGATTGGTCACATTAATAAACGTAACTGTGTTGATTGGTCACATTAATAAAGTAACTGTGTTGATTGGTCACATTAATTAGTAATAAAGTAACTGTGTTGATTGGTCACATTAATAAAGTAACTGTGTTGATTGGTCACATTAATAAAGTAACTGTGTTGATTGGTCACATTAATAATAAAGTAACTGTGTTGATTGGTCTCATTAATAAAATAACTGTGTTGATTGGTCACATTAATAAAGTAACTGTGTTGATTGGTCACATTAATAAAGTAACTGTGTTGATTGATCACATTAATAAAATAACTGTGTTGATTGGTCACATTAATAACATTAAAGTAACTGTGTTGATTGGTCTCATTAATAAAGTAACTGTGTTGATTGGTCTCATTAATAAAGTAACTGTGTTGATTGGTCACATTAATAAAGTAACTGTGTTGATTGGTCACATTAATAAAGTAACTGTGTTGATTGGTCTCATTAATAAAGTAACTGTGTTGATTGGTCATTAATAAAGTAACTGTGTTGATTGGTCACATTAATAAAGTAACTGTGTTGATTGGTCTCATTAATAAAGTAACTGTGTTGATTGGTCACATTAATAAAGTAACTGTGTTGATTGGTCTCATTAATAAAGTAACTGTGTTGATTGGTCACATTAATAATGATTGGTCAGTAACTGTGTTGATTGGTCTCATTAATAAAGTAACTGTGTTGATTGGTCTCATTAATAAGTAAACATTAATAAAGTAACTGTGTTGATTGGTCTCATTAATAATAAAGTAACTGTGTTGATTGGTCACATTAATAATAAAGTAACTGTGTTGATTGGTCTCATTAATAATAACGTAACTGTGTTGATTGGTCACATTAATAATAAAATAACTGTGTTGATTGGTCACATTAATAATAAAATAACTGTGTTGATTGGTCACATTAATAATGTAACTGTGTTGATTGGTCACATTAATAAAGTAACTGTGTTGATTGGTCACATTAATAACGTAACTGTGTTGATTGGTCACATTAATAATAAAGTAACTGTGTTGATTGGTCTCATTAATAATAAAGTAACTGTGTTGATTGGTCTCATTAATAAAGTAACTGTGTTGATTGGTCTCATTAATAATAAAGTAACTGTGTTGATTGGTCACATTAATAATAAAGTAACTGTGTTGATTGGTCTCATTAATAAAGTAACTGTGTTGATTGGTCTCATTAATAATAAAGTAACTGTGTTGATTGGTCTCATTAATAATAAAGTAACTGTGTTGATTGGTCACATTAATAAAGTAACTGTGTTGATTGGTCTCATTAATAATAAAGTAACTGTGTTGATTGGTCACATTAATAATAAAGTAACTGTGTTGATTGGTCTCATTAATAAAGTAACTGTGTTGATTGGTCTCATTAATAATAAAGTAACTGTGTTGATTGGTCTCATTAATAATAAAGTAACTGTGTTGATTGGTCTCATTAATAATAAAGTAACTGTGTTGATTGGTCTCATTAATAAAGTAACTGTGTTGATTGGTCACATTAATAAAGTAACTGTGTTGATTGGTCACATTAATAACATAACTGTGTTGATTGGTCACATTAATAAAGTAACTGTGTTGATTGGTCACATTAATAAAATAACTGTGTTGATTGGTCACATTAATAACGTAACTGTGTTGATTGGTCACATTAATAAAGTAACTGTGTTGATTGGTCACATTAATAATAAAGTAACTGTGTTGATTGGTCACATTAATAAAGTAACTGTGTTGATTGGTCACATTAATAATAAAGTAACTGTGTTGATTGGTCTCATTAATAAAATAACTGTGTTGATTGGTCACATTAATAACGTAACTGTGTTGATTGGTCTCATTAATAAAATAGCTGTGTTGATTGGTCACATTAATAACGTAACTGTGTTGATTGGTCACATTAATAAAGTAACTGTGTTGATTGGTCACATTAATAATAAAGTAACTGTGTTGATTGGTCTCATTAATAAAATAGCTGTGTTGATTGGTCACATTAATAAAGTAACTGTGTTGATTGGTCACATTAATAAAGTAACTGTGTTGATTGATCACATTAATAAAATAACTGTGTTGATTGGTCACATTAATAACGTAACTGTGTTGATTGGTCACATTAATAAAGTAACTGTGTTGATTGGTCACATTAATAATAAAGTAACTGTGTTGATTGGTCACATTAATAAAGTAACTGTGTTGATTGGTCACATTAATAATAAAGTAACTGTGTTGATTGGTCTCATTAATAATAAAGTAACTGTGTTGATTGGTCACATTAATAAAGTAACTGTGTTGATTGGTCACATTAATAAAGTAACTGTGTTGATTGGTCTCATTAATAAAGTAACTGTGTTGATTGGTCTCATTAATAAAGTAACTGTGTTGATTGGTCACATTAATAAAGTAACTGTGTTGATTGGTCACATTAATAATGTAACTGTGTTGATTGGTCACATTAATAATGTAACTGTGTTGATTGGTCACATTAATAAAGTAACTGTGTTGATTGGTCTCATTAATAAAGTAACTGTGTTGATTGGTCTCATTAATAATGTAACTGTGTTGATTGGTCACATTAATAATGTAACTGTGTTGATTGGTCACATTAATAAAGTAACTGTGTTGATTGGTCACATTAATAATAACTGTAACTGTGTTGATTGGTCACATTAATAAGTAACTGTGTTGATTGGTCTCATTAATAAAGTAACTGTGTTGATTGGTCACATTAATAAAGTAACTGTGTTGATTGGTCACATTAATAAAGTAACTGTGTTGATTGGTCACATTAATAAAGTAACTGTGTTGATTGGTCTCATTAATAAAGTAACTGTGTTGATTGGTCACATTAATAAAGTAACTGTGTTGATTGGTCACATTAATAAAGTAACTGTGTTGATTGGTCTGTGTTGATTCATTAATAAAGTAACTGTGTTGATTGGTCTCATTAATAAAGTAACTGTGTTGATTGGTCACATTAATAAAGTAACTGTGTTGATTGGTCACATTAATAAAGTAACTGTGTTGATTGGTCACATTAATAAAGTAACTGTGTTGATTGGTCACATTAATAAAGTAACTGTGTTGATTGGTCTCATTAATAAAGTAACTGTGTTGATTGGTCACATTAATAATGTAACTGTGTTGATTGATCACATTAATCACATTAATAAATGTAACTGTGTTGATTGGTCACATTAATAAAGTAACTGTGTTGATTGGTCACATTAATAATGTAACTGTGTTGATTGGTCACATTAATAAAGTAACTGTGTTGATTGGTCACATTAATAAAGTAACTGTGTTGATTGGTCACATTAATAAAGTAACTGTGTTGATTGGTCACATTAATAAAGTAACTGTGTTGATTGGTCACATTAATAAAGTAACTGTGTTGATTGGTCTCATTAATAAAGTAACTGTGTTGATTGGTCTCATTAATAAAGTAACTGTGTTGATTGGTCTCATTAATAAAGTAACTGTGTTGATTGGTCACATTAATAAAGTAACTGTGTTGATTGGTCACATTAATAATGTAACTGTGTTGATTGGTCACATTAATAATGTAATTGGTCTCATTAATAAAGTAACTGTGTTGATTGGTCACATTAATAAAGTAACTGTGTTGATTGGTCTCATTAATAATGTAACTGTGTTGATTGGTCACATTAATAATGTAACTGTGTTGATTGGTCACATTAATAAAGTAACTGTGTTGATTGGTCACATTAATAATGTAACTGTGTTGATTGGTCACATTAATAAAGTAACTGTGTTGATTGGTCACATTAATAAAGTAACTGTGTTGATTGGTCACATTAATAAAGTAACTGTGTTGATTGGTCTCATTAATAAAGTAACTGTGTTGATTGGTCACATTAATAATGTAACTGTGTTGATTGGTCACATTAATAAAGTAACTGTGTTGATTGGTCACATTAATAAAGTAACTGTGTTGATTGGTCACATTAATAAAGTAACTGTGTTGATTGGTCTCATTAATAAAGTAACTGTGTTGATTGGTCACATTAATAAAGTAACTGTGTTGATTGGTCACATTAATAAAGTAACTGTGTTGATTGGTCACATTAATAAAGTAACTGTGTTGATTGGTCTCATTAATAAAGTAACTGTGTTGATTGGTCTCATTAATAAAGTAACTGTGTTGATTGGTCTCATTAATAAAGTAACTGTGTTGATTGGTCTCATTAATAAAGTAACTGTGTTGATTGGTCACATTAATAAAGTAACATTTAATAAAGTAACTGTGTTGATTGGTCACATTAATAATGTAACTGTGTTGATTGGTCACATTAATAATGTAACTGTGTTGATTGGTCTCATTAATAAAGTAACTGTGTTGATTGGTCACATTAATAATGTAACTGTGTTGATTGGTCACATTAATAAAGTAACTGTGTTGATTGGTCACATTAATAAAGTAACTGTGTTGATTGGTCACATTAATAATGTAACTGTGTTGATTGGTCACATTAATAATAGTAAGTAACATTAATGTAACTGTTGATTGGTCTCATTAATAAAGTAACTGTGTTGATTGGTCACATTAATAAAGTAACTGTGTTGATTGGTCACATTAATAAAGTAACTGTGTTGATTGGTCACATTAATAAAGTAACTGTGTTGATTGGTCTCATTAATAAAGTAACTGTGTTGATTGGTCACATTAATAAAGTAACTGTGTTGATTGGTCACATTAATAAAGTAACTGTGTTGATTGGTCACATTAATAAAGTAACTGTGTTGATTGGTCACATTAATAAAGTAACTGTGTTGATTGGTCACATTAATAATAAAGTAACTGTGTTGATTGGTCATTAATAAAGTAACATACATTAATAAAGTAACTGTGTTGATTGGTCACATTAATAAAGTAACTGTGTTGATTGGTCACATTAATAAAGTAACTGTGTTGATTGGTCACATTAATAAAGTAACTGTGTTGATTGGTCACATTAATAAAGTAACTGTGTTGATTGGTCACATTAATAATAAAGTAACTGTGTTGATTGGTCACATTAATAAAGTAACTGTGTTGATTGGTCATTAATAAAGTAACATTTAATAAAGTAACTGTGTTGATTGGTCACATTAATAAAGTAACTGTGTTGATTGGTCACATTAATAAAGTAACTGTGTTGATTGGTCTCATTAATAAAGTAACTGTGTTGATTGGTCACATTAATAAAGTAACTGTGTTGATTGGTCACATTAATAAAGTAACTGTGTTGATTGGTCTCATTAATAATAAAGTAACTGTGTTGATTGGTCACATTAATAAAGTAACTGTGTTGATTGGTCTCATTAATAAAGTAACTGTGTTGATTGGTCACATTAATAATGTAACTGTGTTGATTGGTCTCATTAATAAAGTAACTGTGTTGATTGGTCTCATTAATAATAACGTAACTGTGTTGATTGGTCTCATTAATAAAGTAACTGTGTTGATTGGTCTCATTAATAATAACGTAACTGTGTTGATTGGTCTCATTAATAATAAAGTAACTGTGTTGATTGGTCACATTAATAATAAAGTAACTGTGTTGATTGGTCTCATTAATAATAACGTAACTGTGTTGATTGGTCACATTAATAATAAAATAACTGTGTTGATTGGTCACATTAATAATAAAATAACTGTGTTGATTGGTCACATTAATAAAGTAACTGTGTTGATTGGTCACATTAATAAAGTAACTGTGTTGATTGGTCACATTAATAAAGTAACTGTGTTGATTGGTCACATTAATAAAGTAACTGTGTTGATTGGTCACATTAATAAATTAACTGTGTTGATTGGTCACATTAATAATAAAGTAACTGTGTTGATTGGTCACATTAATAAAGTAACTGTGTTGATTGGTCACATTAATAAAGTAACTGTGTTGATTGGTCACATTAAAAAAGTAACTGTGTTGATTGGTCTCATTAATAAAGTAACTGTGTTGATTGGTCACATTAATAAAGTAACTGTGTTGATTGGTCACATTAATAAAGTAACTGTGTTGATTGGTCTCATTAATAAAGTAACTGTGTTGATTGGTCACATTAATAAAGTAACTGTGTTGATTGGTCACATTAATAAAGTAACTGTGTTGATTGGTCACATTAATAAAGTAACTGTGTTGATTGGTCTCATTAATAAAGTAACTGTGTTGATTGGTCACATTAATAAAGTAACTGTGTTGATTGGTCACATTAATAAAGTAACTGTGTTGATTGGTCACATTAATAAAGTAACTGTGTTGATTGGTCTCATTAATAAAGTAACTGTGTTGATTGGTCTCATTAATAAAGTAACTGTGTTGATTGGTCACATTAATAAAGTAACTGTGTTGATTGGTCACATTAATAATAAAGTAACTGTGTTGATTGGTCACATTAATAAAGTAACTGTGTTGATTGGTCACATTAATAAAGTAACTGTGTTGATTGGTCTCATTAATAAAGTAACTGTGTTGATTGGTCACATTAATAAAGTAACTGTGTTGATTGGTCACATTAATAAAGTAACTGTGTTGATTGGTCTCATTAATAAAGTAACTGTGTTGATTGGTCACATTAATAAAGTAACTGTGTTGATTGGTCTCATTAATAAAGTAACTGTGTTGATTGGTCACATTAATAATGTAACTGTGTTGATTGGTCTCATTAATATAGTAACTGTGTTGATTGGTCTCATTAATAATAACGTAACTGTGTTGATTGGTCTCATTAATAAAGTAACTGTGTTGATTGGTCTCATTAATAATAACGTAACTGTGTTGATTGGTCTCATTAATAATAAAGTAACTGTGTTGATTGGTCACATTAATAATAAAGTAACTGTGTTGATTGGTCTCATTAATAATAACGTAACTGTGTTGATTGGTCACATTAATAATAAAATAACTGTGTTGATTGGTCACATTAATAATAAAATAACTGTGTTGATTGGTCACATTAATAAAGTAACTGTGTTGATTGGTCACATTAATAAAGTAACTGTGTTGATTGGTCACATTAATAAAGTAACTGTGTTGATTGGTCACATTAATAAAGTAACTGTGTTGATTGGTCACATTAATAAAGTAACTGTGTTGATTGGTCTCATTAATAAAGTAACTGTGTTGATTGGTCACATTAATAATAAAGTAACTGTGTTGATTGGTCACATTAATAAAGTAACTGTGTTGATTGGTCACATTAATAAAGTAACTGTGTTGATTGGTCTCATTAATAAAGTAACTGTGTTGATTGGTCACATTAATAAAGTAACTGTGTTGATTGGTCACATTAATAAAGTAACTGTGTTGATTGGTCTCATTAATAAAGTAACTGTGTTGATTGGTCACATTAATAAAGTAACTGTGTTGATTGGTCACATTAATAAAGTAACTGTGTTGATTGGTCACATTAATAAAGTAACTGTGTTGATTGGTCTCATTAATAAAGTAACTGTGTTGATTGGTCACATTAATAAAGTAACTGTGTTGATTGGTCACATTAATAAAGTAACTGTGTTGATTGGTCACATTAATAAAGTAACTGTGTTGATTGGTCTCATTAATAAAGTAACTGTGTTGATTGGTCTCATTAATAAAGTAACTGTGTTGATTGGTCACATTAATAAAGTAACTGTGTTGATTGGTCACATTAATAATAAAGTAACTGTGTTGATTGGTCACATTAATAAAGTAACTGTGTTGATTGGTCACATTAATAAAGTAACTGTGTTGATTGGTCACATTAATAAAGTAACTGTGTTGATTGGTCACATTAATAAAGTAACTGTGGTGATTGGTCACATTAATAATGTAACTGTGTTGATTGGTCACATTAATAAAGTAACTGTGTTGATTGGTCACATTAATAAAGTAACTGTGTTGATTGGTCACATTAATAAAGTAACTGTGTTGATTGGTCACATTAATACAGTAACTGTGTTGATTGGTCACATTAATTAAGTAACTGTGTTGATTGGTCACATTAATACAGTAACTGTGTTGATTGGTCACATTAATAAAGTAACTGTGTTGATTGGTCACATTAATAAAGTAACTGTGTTGATTGGTCACATCGCTCAGCCATATAGATACAATACACATGTCATTTAATAATGTGCTTTTGAAAGTGAATAAAGTGTTATATTACCTCTCATCCTCTCACCTCCGTTGTTCAACTTGATGGGCAGCTGCGTTGCCATGGCGAGGAGGTTCTGCTGCAGCGCATGCTGCATGAGCCTCTGTTGATCCATCGACATCCTCTTCTTCTCCGGCGGCTCCCCGCTCTCCGGCGGCTCCCTCAGCTGCTCCAACGCTGCAGCCGCCCCGTGGTGCCCTCCCAGAGACATCTCCCCAACACGGCCCGGCAGACCTCCCGACATCAGGCCGTCCTCTGAGGGAACACAAAGCAAAAAGATACTTTATTCATTTACTGTACATTCTTTCTTTCATTCAGATCTCAGAAATGCGTCTTTTGTTTTCAACCCCAGAATGAGCATTATGTAGGCTACTGTTGACATGGTCACAAACTGATTATAGATGGCAGTAGAAGTGATTATGGATGGCAGTAGTAGTGATTATAGATGGCAGTAGTAGTGATTATAGATGGCAGTAGTAGTGATTATAGATGGCAGTAGTAGTGATTATAGATGGCAGTAGTAGTGATTATGGATGGCAGTAGTAGTGATTATAGATGGCAGTAGTAGTGATTATAGATGGCAGTAGTAGTGATTATGGATGGCAGTAGTAGTGATTATAGATGGCAGTAGCAGTGATTATAGATGGCAGTTGAAGTGATTATGGATGGCAGTAGTAGTGATTATAGATGGCAGTAGTAGTGATTATAGATGGCAGTAGTAGTGATTGTGGATGGCAGTAGTAGTGATTATAGATGGCAGTAGTAGTGATTATAGATGGCAGTAGTAGTGATTATAGATGGCAGTAGTAGTGATTATAGATGGCAGTAGTAGTGATTATAGATGGCAGTAGTAGTGATTATAGATGGCAGTAGTAGTGATTATAGATGGCAGTAGTAGTGATTATAGATGGCAGTAGTAGTGATTATAGATGGCAGTAGCAGTGATTATAGATGGCAGTAGTAGTGATTATAGATGGCAGTAGTAGTGATTATAGATGGCAGTAGTAGTGATTATAGATGGCAGTAGTAGTGATTATAGATGGCAGTAGTAGTGATTATAGATGGCAGTAGTAGTGATTATAGATGGCAGTAGTAGTGATTATAGATGGCAGTAGTAGTGATTATAGATGGCAGTAGTAGTGATTATAGATGGCAGTAGTAGTGATTATAGATGGCAGTAGTAGCGATTATAGATGGCAGTAGTAGTGATTATAGATGGCAGTAGTAGTGATTATAGATGGCAGTAGTAGTGATTATAGATGGCAGTAGCAGTGATTATAGATGGCAGTAGTAGTGATTATAGATGGCAGTAGCAGTGATTATAGATGGCAGTAGTAGTGATTATAGATGGCAGTAGTAGTGATTATAGATGGCAGTAGTAGTGATTATAGATGGCAGTAGTAGTGATTATAGATGGCAGTAGTAGTGATTATAGATGGCAGTAGTAGTGATTATAGATGGCAGTAGTAGTGATTATAGATGGCAGTAGTAGTGATTATAGATGGCAGTAGTAGTGATTATATATGGCAGTAGTAGTGATTATAGATGGCAGTAGCAGTGATTATAGATGGCAGTAGTAGTGATTATAGATGGCAGTAGTAGTGATTATAGATGGCAGTAGTAGTGATTATAGATGGCAGTAGCAGTGATTATAGATGGCAGTAGTAGTGATTATAGATGGCAGTAGCAGTGATTATAGATGGCAGTAGTAGTGATTATAGATGGCAGTAGCAGTGATTATAGATGGCAGTAGTAGTGATTATAGATGGCAGTAGTAGTGATTATAGATGGCAGTAGTAGTGATTATAGATGGCAGTAGTAGTGATTATAGATGGCAGTAGTAGTGATTATAGATGGCAGTAGCAGTGATTATAGATGGCAGTAGTAGTGATTATAGATGGCAGTAGTAGTGATTATAGATGGCAGTAGTAGTGATTATAGATGGCAGTAGTAGTGATTATAGATGGCAGTAGCAGTGATTATAGATGGCAGTAGCAGTGATTATAGATGGCAGTAGCAGTGATTATAGATGGCAGTAGTAGTGATTATAGATGGCAGTAGTAGTGATTATAGATGGCAGTAGTAGTGATTATAGATGGCAGTAGTAGTGATTATAGATGGCAGTAGTAGTGATTATAGATGGCAGTAGTAGTGATTATAGATGGCAGTAGTAGTGATTATAGATGGCAGTAGTAGTGATTATAGATGGCAGTAGCAGTGATTATAGATGGCAGTAGTAGTGATTATAGATGGCAGTAGTAGTGATTATAGATGGCAGTAGTAGTGATTATAGATGGCAGTAGTAGTGATTATAGATGGCAGTAGTAGTGATTATATATGGCAGTAGTAGTGATTATAGATGGCAGTAGAAACATTAAGGATCTCACTAATGGTTATACTCTGGGTTGATATTCAAACTTTGTGGGAAATTATAGCATGAGCAGCCAAAACATGAGAGGATCATTTTTTACAAGGAAATCAAATTTCATAACCATTGTGTGTTCACTCTATCCTGTGTTTAAAATGTCATTACATTCACCAGTCAGGTCACAGCATTGTGCCTGTCACTGAAACATTAAGACACACACACACAAACAGGCATTTGTCCTCTTTCAAATCATCTTAGTGATCCCCCAAAAGAATGCCATCCCTATGGTAGCCTGGGTGCCGGTCTGTTTGTGGCTTATTGCCAAAAGAGTGAAAAAGATTTGGCTATAGAGTACAAACAGACTGGTACTTGGGATATCCTTATGGCGCAATACCACAAGCTGCAACTCACACTGCTCTCTCTCTCTCTCTCTCTCTCTCTCTCTCTCTCTCGCCTTCCCCCCTCTCTCTCGCTCCCCCTCTCTCTCTCTCTCCTTCCCCCTCTCTCTCTCTCTCTCTCTCTCTCTCGCCTTCCCCCCTCTCTCTCTCTCTCCCCCCCCTCTCTCTCCTCCCCCTCTCTCTCTCTCTCTCTCTCTCTCTCTCTCTCCCCTCTCTCTCTCTCTCTCGCCTTCCCCCCCCTCTCTCTCGCCCCCCCCCTCCTTACCCCTCTCTCTCTCTCTCCTTCACCCCTCTCTCTCTCCTTCACCCTCTCTCTCTCTCTCTCTCTCTCTCTCTCTCTCTCTCTCTCTCCTCTCCTTCCCTCTCTCTCTCTCTCTCTCTCTCTCTCTCTCTCTCTCTCTCGCCTTTCCCCCTCTCTCTCTCTCTCCTTCCCCCCTCTCTCTCTCTCTCTCGCCTTTCCCCCTCTCTCTCACTCTCCCCCCCTCTCTCTCCCCCCCTCTCTCTCTCTCTCTCTCGCCTTTCCCCCTGTCTCTCGTTCCCCCCTCTCTCTCTCCTTCCCCTCTCTCTCTCTCTCTCTCGCCTTCCCCCCTGTCTCTCGTTCCCCCCTCTCTCTCTCCTTCCCCCTCTCTCTCTCTCTCTCTTCGCCTTCCCCCTCTTTCGCTCTCCCCCCTCTCTCTCTCTCTCCTTCCCCCCTCTCTCTCTCTCTCTCTCGCCTTCTCTCTCTCTCTCTCTCTCTCTCTCTCTCTCTCTCTCTCTCTCTCTCTCTCTCTCTCTCTCTCCTTCCCCCTCTCTCTCTCTTGCTCGCCCCCCCTCTCTCTCTTTCGCCTTCTCAATTCAGTTAAATACAATTCAAAGGGCTTTATTGGCATTAGAAACATATGTTTACATTACCAAAGCAAGATAAATAAACAATAAACAGTAAACAGTAAACATCACACACTTCAAACGTCATATTCTGGCTATGTACAGTGTTATAATGATGTCAAAATAGTACAGTACAGTCGTGGCCAAAAGTTTGAAGAATGACACAAATATTAATTTCCACAAAGTTTGCTGCTTCAGTGTCTTTAGATATTTGTGTCAGATGTTACTATGGAATACTGAAGTATAATTACAAGCATTTCATAAGTGTCAAGGCTTTTTATTGACAATTACATGAAGTTGATGCAAAGAGTCAATATTTGCAGTGTTGACCCTTCTTTTTCAAGACCTCTGCAATCCCCCCTGGCATGCTGTCAATTAACTTCTGGGCCACATCCTGACTGATGGCAGCCCATTCTTACATAATCAATGCTTGGAGTTTGTCAGAATTTGTGGGGTTTTGTTTGTCCACCCGCCTCTTGAGGATTGACCACAAGTTCTCAATGGGGTTAAGGTCTGGGGAGTTTCCTGGCCATGGACACAAAATATTGATGTTTTGTTCCCCGAGCCACTTAGTTATCACTTTTGCCTTATGGCAAGGTGCTCCATCATGCTGGAAAAGGCATTGTTCGTCACCAAACTGTTCCTGGATGGTTGGGAGAAGTTGCTCTCGGAGGTTGTGTTGGTACCATTCTCTATTCATGGCTGTGTTCTTAGGCAACATTGTGAATGAGCCCACTCACTTGGCTGAGAAGCAACCCCACACATGAATGGTCTCAGGATGCTTTACTGTTGGCATGACACAGGATTGATGGTAACGCTCACCTTGTCTTCTCCGGACAAGCTTTTTTTCGGATGCCCCAAACAATCGGAAAGGGGATTCATCAGAGAAAATGACTTTACCCCAGTCCTCAGCAGTCCAATCCCTGTACCTTTTGCAGAATATCAGTCTGTCCCTGATTTTTTTCCTGGAGAGAAGTGGCTCCTTTGCTGCCCTTCTTGACACCAGGCCATCCTCCAAAAGTCTTCGCCTCACTGTGTGTGCAGAGGCACTCACACCTGCCTGCTGCCATTCCTGAGCAAGCTCTGTACTGGTGGTGCCCCAATCCCGCAGCTGAATCAACTTTAGGAGACGGTCCTGGCGCTTGCTGGACTTTCTTGGGCGCCATGAAGCCTTCTTCACAACAATTGAACCACTCTCCTTGAAGTTCTTGATGATCAGATAAATGGTTGATTTAGGTGCAATCTCACTGGCAGTAATATCCTTGCCTGTGAAGCCCTTTTTGTGCAAAGCAATGATGGCGGCACGTGTTTCCTTACAGGTAACCATGTTTGACAGAGGAAGAACAATGATTCCAAGCACCACCCTCCTTTTGAAGGTTCCAGTCTGTTATTCATACTCAATCAGCATGACAGAGTGATCTCCAGCCTTGTCCTCGTCAACACTCACACCTGTGTTAGGAAGTGCAGCTCAGTTTCCACCTCCATTTTGTGGGCAGTGTGCACATAGCCTGTCTTCTCTTGAGAACCAGTATGCCTATAGCAGCCTCTCTCAATAGCAAGGTTATGCTCACTGAGTCTGTTCATAGTCAAACCTTGCCTTAATTTTGGTTCAGTCACAGTGGTCAGGTGTTGCTGTCCTGGGGCTCTGTGGGGTCTGTTTGTGTTTGTGAACAGAGCCCCAGGACCAGCTTGCTTAGGGGGCTCTTCTCCAGGTTCATCTCTCTGTAGGTGATGGCTTTGTTATGGAGGTTTGGGATTCACTTCCTTTTAGGTGGTTGTAGAATTGAATCACTCTTTTCTGGATTTTGATAATTAGCGGGTATCACCATTGTGTGTTCACTCTATCCTGTGTTTAAAATGTCATTACATTCACCAGTCAGGTCACAGCATTGTGCCTGTCACTGAAACATTAAGACACACACACACAAACAGGCATTTGTCCTCTTTCAAATCATCTTAGTGATCCCCCAAAAGAATGCCATCCCTATGGTAGCCTGGGTGCCGGTCTGTTTGTGGCTTATTGCCAAAAGAGTGAAAAAGATTTGGCTATAGAGTACAAACAGACTGGTACTTGGGATATCCTTATGGCGCAATACCACAAGCTGCAACTCACACTGCTCTCTCTCTCTCTCTCTCTCGCCTTCCCCCCTCTCTCTCGCTCCCCCTCTCTCTCTCCTTCCCCCCCTC
Source organism: Oncorhynchus gorbuscha (assembly GCF_021184085.1). NCBI lineage: Eukaryota > Metazoa > Chordata > Actinopteri > Salmoniformes > Salmonidae > Oncorhynchus > Oncorhynchus gorbuscha. Next base: position 86,462,047 of record NC_060176.1, read on the forward strand.
TCTCTCTCTCTCTCTCTCTCTCTCTCTCGCCTCTCCCCCTCTCTCTCGCCCCCCCTCTCTCTCTCCTTCCCCCTCTCTCTCTCTCTCTCTCTCTCTCTCTCTCTCTCCTTCCCCCTCTCTCTCTCTCTCTCTCCTTCCTTCCCCCCTCTCTCTCTCCCCCCCCCTCCTTACCCTCTCTCTCTCTCCTTCACCCTCTCTCTCTCTCCTTCACCCTCTCTCTCTCTCTCTCTCTCTCTCTCTCTCTCTCTCTCTCCTCTCTCCTCTCCCCCCTCTCTCTCTCTCTCCCCCCTCTCTCTCTCTCTCTCTCTCTCTCTCGCTCTTTCCCCTCTCTCTCTCTCTCCTTCCCCCCTCTCTCTCTCTCTCTCGCCTTCCCCCTCTCTCTCGCTCTCCCCCCTCTCTCTCTCTCCTTCCCCCCTCTCTCTCTCTCTCTCTCTCTCTCTCTCTCTCTCCTTCCCCCTCTC
>NC_060176.1:86462607-86470304 GCF_021184085.1 Oncorhynchus gorbuscha
GAGACGAGGAACTACGCCCTAGGAGCCCGCTCAAATCCTTCATCTAGAATGGAGGGGGGAGAAAGAGGGAGGGAAGGGAGGGAAGGGAGGCACAAACCTGCCCCTCACGCCTGGCTGCCCCTCAATGACAACTGACTTCAGATAGGAACAATTAACAGAGGTGTCTAGTCTGGCTTCCATTCAGCCCAGGATATTATACAGCCCAGAGACACTCCCTGCCATTCTGGCTATTCATATGGCCTCTGTGGCAGCTAAATAGTGGAGGGTCAGGCATCAAAGCAGGGGTCGGGACCATTTTGGATCCAACAACTGCTCAGTCAAACAAACCACTTCCTAACAACTTCCAATATGTTATTCCAGCACACTGCTCAGTCCCAAACTGAGTCTGTTATTCACTCCATCTCAAATCAAACTTTATTTGTCACTAACAACAAGTGTAAACCTTAACGTGAAATGCTTACTGACAAGCCCTTAACCAACAGTTCAAGAAGAGTTAAGAAAATATTTACCAAATAAACTAAAGAGTAACACAATAACATAACAATAACATGGCTATATAGAGTGGGTATAAGTTAGTAATATATGTAGTAATGAGCCGAGTCAATGTGGAGGCTATATACAGGGGGTACTGGTACAGAGTCAATGTGGAGGCTATATACAGGGGGTACTGGTACAGAGTCAATGTGGAGGCTATGACAGAGGGCACTGCACAGAGTCAATGTGGAGGCTATATACAGGGGGTACCAGTACAGAGTCAATGTGGAGGCTATATACAGGGTACTGGTACAGAGTCAATGTGGAGGCTATATACAGGGGGTCAGTACAGGAGTCAATGTGGAGGCTATATACAGGGGGTATGGTACAGAGTCAATGTGGAGGCTATATACAGGGGGTACCAGCATGAGTCAATGTGGAGCGGCTATACAGGGGTACTGTTGTACAGAGTCAATGTGGAGGCTATATACAGGGGGTACCAGTACAGAGTCAATGTGGAGGCTATATACAGGGGGTACCAGTACAGAGTCAATGTGGAGGCTATATACAGGAGGCACCAGTACAGAGTCAATGTGGAGGCTAATACAGGGGGTACCAGTACAGAGTCAATGTGGAGGCTATATACAGGGGGTACCAGTACAGAGTCAATGTGGAGGCTATATACAGGGGGTACCAGTACAGAGTCAATGGAGGCTATATACAGGGGTACCAGTACAGAGTCAATGTGGAGGCTATATACAGGGGGTACCAGTACAGAGTCAATGTGGAGGCTATATACAGGGGGTACCAGTACAGAGTCAATGTGGAGGCTATATACAGGGGGTACCGGTACAGAGTCAATGTGGAGGCTATATACAGGGGGTACCAGTACAGAGTCAATGTGGAGGCTATATACAGGGGGTACCAGTACAGAGTCAATGTGGAGGCTATATACAGGGGGTACCGGTACAGAGTCAATGTGGAGACTATATACAGGGGGTACCAGTACAGAGTCAATGTGGAGGCTATATACAGGGGGTACCGGTACAGAGTCAATGTGGAGGCTATATACAGGGGTACCGGTACAGAGTCAATGTGGAGGCTATATACAGGGGTACCAGTACAGAGTCAATGTGGAGGCTATATACAGGGGGTACCGGTACAGAGTCAATGTGGAGGCTATATACAGGGGGTACTGGTACAGAGTCAATGTGGAGGCTATATACAGGGGGTACCAGTACAGAGTCAATGTGGAGGCTATATACAGGGGGTACCCGGTACAGAGTCAATGTGGAGGCTATATACAGGGGGTACCGGTACAGAGTTAATGTGGAGGCTAGTATACAGGGGGTACCAGTACAGAGTCAATGTGGAGGCTATATACAGGGGGTACCAGTACAGAGTCAATGTGGAGGCTATATACAGGGTACTACAGAGTCAATGTGGAGGCTATATACAGGGGGTACCAGTACAGAGGTCAATGTGGAGGCTATATACAGGGGTACTGGTACAGAGTCAATGTGGAGGCTATATACAGAGGGTACCAGTACAGAGTCAATGGAGGCTATATACAGGGGGTACTGGTACAGAGTCAATGTGGAGGCTATATACAGGGGGTACCAGTACAGAGTCAATGTGGAGGTTATATACAGGGGTACCAGTACAGAGTCAATGTGGAGGCTATATACAGGGGCACCGGTACAGAGTCAATGTGGAGGCTATATACAGGGGGGTACTGGTACAGAGTCAATGTGGAGGCTATATACAGGGGGTACCAGTACAGAGTCAATGTGGAGGCTATATACAGGGGGTACCAGTACAGAGTCAATGTGGAGGCTATATACAGGGGGTACCGGTACAGAGTCAATGTGGAGGCTATATACAGGGGGTACCTGTACAGAGTCAATGTGGAGGCTATATACAGGGGGTACCGGTACAGAGTCAATGAGGCTATATACAGGGGGTACCGGTACAGAGTCAATGTGGAGGCTATATACAGGGGGTACCGGTACAGAGTCAATGTGGAGGCTATATACAGGGGGTACCAGTACAGAGTCAATGTGGAGGCTATATACAGGAGGTACTGGTACAGAGTCAATGTGGAGGCTATATACAGGGGGTACTGGTACAGAGTCAATGTGGAGGCTATATACAGGGGGTACCAGTACAGAGTCAATGTGGAGGCTATATACAGGGGGTACCAGTACAGAGTCAATGTGGAGGCTATATACAGGGGGTACTGGTACAGAGTCAATGTGGAGGCTATATACAGGGGGTACTGGCACAGAGTCAATGTGGAGACTATATACAGGGAGTACTGGTACAGAGTCAATGTGGAGGCTATATACAGAGGGTACTGGTACAGAGTCAATGTGGAGGCTATATACAGGGGGTACTGGTACAGAGTCAATGTGGAGGCTATATGCTAGGGGTACTGGTACAGAGTCAATGTGGGAGGCTATATACAGGGGGTACCAGTACAGAGTCAATGTGGAGGCTATATACAGGGGGTACTGGTACAGAGTCAATGTGAGGCTATATACAGGGGGTACCGGTACAGAGTCAATGTGGAGGCTATATACAGGTACCAGTACAGAGTCAATGTGGAGGCTATATACAGGGGGTACCGGTACAGAGTCAATGTGGAGGCTATATACAGGGGGTACCAGTACAGAGTCAATGTGGAGGCTATATACAGGGGGTACTGGTACAGAGTCAATGTGGAGACTATATACAGGGAGTACTGGTACAGAGTCAATGTGGAGGCTATATACAGGGGGCACCGGTACAGAGTCAATGTGGAGGCTATATACAGGGGGTACTGGTACAGAGTCAATGTGGAGGCTATATACAGGGGGTACCAGTACAGAGTCAATGTGGAGGCTATATACAGGGGGTACCAGTACAGAGTCAATGTGGAGGCTATATACAGGGGGTACCGGTACAGAGTCAATGTGGAGGCTATATACAGGGGGTACCTGTACAGAGTCAATGTGGAGGCTATATACAGGGGGTACTGGTACAGAGTCAATGTGGAGGCTATATACAGGGGGGTACCGGTACAGAGTCAATGTGGAGGCTATATACAGGGGGTACCGGTACAGAGTCAATGTGGAGGCTATATACAGGGGGGAATGGTACAGAGTCAATGTGGAGGCTATATACAGGGGGGTACCGGTACAGAGTCAATGTGGAGGCTATATACAGGGGGTACTGGTACAGAGTCAATGTGGAGGCTATATACAGGGGGTACCGGTACAGAGTCAATGTGGAGGCTATATACAGGGGGTACCAGTACAGAGTCAATGTGGAGGCTATATACAGGGGGTACTGGTACAGAGTCAATGTGGAGACTATATACAGGGAGTACTGGTACAGAGTCAATGTGGAGGCTATATACAGGGGGCACCGGTACAGAGTCAATGTGGAGGCTATATGGGTACAGAGTCAATGTGGAGGCTATATACAGGGGGTACCAGTACAGAGTCAATGTGGGAGGCTATATACAGGGGGTACCAGTACAGAGTCAATGTGGAGGCTATATACAGGGGGTACCGGCACAGAGTCAATGTGGAGGCTATATACAGGGGGTACCTGTACAGAGTCAATGTGGAGGCTATATACAGGGCAACTGCACAGAGTCAATGTGGAGGCTATATACAGGGGGTACCGGTACAGAGTCAATGTGAGGCTATATACAGGGGGTACCGGTACAGAGTCAATGGAGGCTATATACAGGGGGTACCAGTACAGAGTCAATGGGGAGGCTATATACAGGAGGTACTGGTACAGAGTCAATGTGGAGGCTATATACAGGGGGTACTGGTACAGAGTCAATGTGGAGGCTATATACAGGGGTACCAGTACAGAGTCAATGTGCTATATACAGGGGGTACCAGTACAGAGTCAATGTGGAGGCTATATACAGGGGGTACTGGTACAGAGTCAATGTGGAGGCTATATACAGGGGGTACTGGCACAGAGTCAATGTGGAGACTATATACAGGGAGTACTGGTACAGAGTCAATGTGGAGGCTATATACAGAGGGTACTGGTACAGAGTCAATGTGGAGGCTATATACAGGGGGTACTGGTACAGAGTCAATGTGGAGGCTATATACAGGGGATACTGGTACAGAGTCAATGTGGAGGCTATATACAGGGGGTACCAGTACAGAGTCAATGTGGAGGCTATATACAGGGGGTACTGGTACAGAGTCAATGTGGAGGCTATATACAGGGGGTACCGGTACAGAGTCAATGTGGAGGCTATATACAGGGGGTACCAGCACAGAGTCAATGTGGAGGCTATACAGGGGTACCGGTACAGAGTCAATGTGGAGGCTATATACAGGGGGTACCAGTACAGAGTCAATGTGGAGGCTATATACAGGGGGTACTGGTACAGAGTCAATGTGGAGACTATATACAGGGAGTACCGGTACAGAGTCAATGTAGGCTATATACAGGGGGTACTGGTACAGAGTCAATGTGGAGGCTATATACAGGGGGTACCGGTACAGAGTCAATGAGGCTATATACAGGGGGTACCAGTACAGAGTCAATGTGGAGGCTATATGGGTGGGGTACTGGTACAGAGTCAATGTGGAGACTATATACAGGGAGTACTGGTACAGAGTCAATGGGAGGCTATATACAGGGGGCACCGGTACAGAGTCAATGGGAGGCTATATACAGGGGGGTACTGGTACAGAGTCAATGTGGGAGGCTATATACAGGGGGTACCAGTACAGAGTCAATGTGGAGGCTATATACAGGGGGTACCAGTACAGAGTCAATGTGGAGGCTATATACAGGGGGTACCGGTACAGAGTCAATGTGGAGGCTATATACAGGGGGTACCTGTACAGAGTCAATGTGGAGGCTATATACAGGGGGTACCGGTACAGAGTCAATGTGAGGGGAGGTACCGGTATAGAGTCAATGTGGAGGCTATATACAGGGGGTACAGAGTCAATGTGGAGGCTATATACAGGTACCAGTACAGAGTCAATGTGGAGGCTATATACAGGAGGTACTGGTACAGAGTCAATGTGGAGGCTATATACAGGGGGTACTGGTACAGAGTCAATGTGGAGGCTATATACAGGGGGTACTGGGGGTACAGAGTCAATGTGGAGGCTATATACAGGGGGTACCAGTACAGAGTCAATGTGGAGGCTATATACAGGGGGTACTGGTACAGAGTCAATGTGGAGACTATATACAGGGAGTACTGGTACAGAGTCAATGTGGAGGCTATATACAGGGGGCACCGGGTACAGAGTCAATGTGGAGGCTTATATACAGGGGGTACTGGCAGAGTCAATGTGGAGGCTATATACAGGGGGTACCAGTACAGAGTCAATGTGGAGGCTATATACAGGGGGTACCAGTACAGAGTCAATGTGGAGGCTATATACAGGGGGTACCGGTACAGAGTCAATGTGGAGGCTATATACAGGGGGTACCTGTACAGAGTCAATGTGGAGGCTATATACAGGGGGTACCGGTACAGAGTCAATGTGGAGGCTATATACAGGGGGTACCGGTACAGAGTCAATGTGGAGGCTATATACAGGGGCACTGGGTACAGAGTCAATGTGGAGGCTATATACAGGGGGTACCAGTACAGAGTCAATGTGGAGGCTATATACAGGAGGTACTGTACAGAGTCAATGTGGAGGCTATATACAGGGGGGTACTGGTACAGAGTCAATGTGAGGCTATATACAGGGGGTACCAGTACAGAGTCAATGTGGAGGCTATATACAGGGGGTACCAGTACAGAGTCAATGTGGAGGCTATATACAGGGGGTACTGGTACAGAGTCAATGTGGAGGCTATATACAGGGGGTACTGGCACAGAGTCAATGTGGAGACTATATACAGGGAGTACTGGTACAGAGTCAATGTGGAGGCTATATACAGAGGGTACTGGTACAGAGTCAATGTGGAGGCTATATACAGGGGGTACTGGTACAGAGTCATGTGGAGGCTATATACAGGATACTGGTACAGAGTCAATGTGGAGGCTATATACAGGGGGTACCAGTACAGAGTCAATGTGGAGGCTATATACAGGGGGTACTGGTACAGAGTCAATGTGGAGGCTATATACAGGGGGTACCGGTACAGAGTCATGTGGAGGCTATATACAGGGGTACCAGTACAGAGTCAATGTGGAGGCTATATACAGGGGGTACCGGTACAGAGTCAATGTGGAGGCTATATACAGGGGGTACCAGTACAGAGTCAATGGGAGGCTATATACAGGGGGTACTGGTGCTGAGTCAATGTGAGACTATATACAGGAGTACTGGTACAGAGTCAATGTGAGGCTATATACAGAGGGTACTGGTACAGAGTCAATGTGGAGGCTATATACAGGGGGTACTGGTACAGAGTCAATGTGGAGGCTATATACAGGGGGTACTGGTACAGAGTCAATGTGGAGGCTATATACAGAGGGTACTGGTACAGAGTCAATGTGGAGGCTATATACAGAGGGTACTGGTACAGAGTCAATGTGGAGGCTATATACAGGGGGTACTGGTACAGAGTCAATGTGGAGGCTATATACAGGGGGTACTGGTACAGAGTCAATGTGGAGGCTATATACAGAGGGTACCAGTACAGAGTCAATGTGGAGGCTATATACAGGGAGTACCAGTACAGAGTCAGTGTGGAGGCTATATACAGAGGGTACCAGTACAGAGTCAATGTGGAGGCTATATACAGGGGGTACCGGTACAGAGTCAATGTGGAGGCTATATACAGGGAGTACCAGTACAGAGTCAATGTGGAGGCTATATACAGGGGGTACCGGTACAGAGTCAGTGTGGAGGCTATATACAGAGGGTACCAGTACAGAGTCAATGTGGAGGCTATATACAGGGGGTACCGGTACAGAGTCAATGTGGAGGCTATATACAGGGTATTACGGTACAGAGTCAATGTGGAGGCTATATACAGGGTATTACGGTACAGAGTCAATGTGGAGGCTATATACAGGGGGTACCGGTACAGAGTCAATGTGGAGGCTATATACAGGGGGTACTGGTACAGAGTCAATGTGGAGGCTATATACAGGGGGTACCGGTACAGAGTCAATGTGGAGGCTATATACAGGGGGTACCGGTACAGAGTCAGTGTGGAGGCTATATACAGGGGGTACCGGTACCGAGTCAGTGTGGAGGCTATATACAGGGGGTACTGGTACC
>NC_060176.1:86470404-86505901 GCF_021184085.1 Oncorhynchus gorbuscha
TCCCCAGCCCAATAACACAGCCCTGTCTCTCCCAATCCCCAGCGCAATAACACAGCCCTGTCTCTCCCAATCCCCAGCCCAATAACACAGCCCTGTCTCTCCCAATCCCCAGCCCAATAACACAGCCCTGTCTCTCCCAATCCCCAGCCAATAACACAGCCCTGTCTCTCCCAATCCCCAGCGCAATAACACAGCCCTGTCTCTCCCAATCCTCAGCCCAATAACACAGCCCTGTCTCTCCCAATCCCCAGCCCAATAACACAGCCCTGTCTCTCCCAATCCCCAGCGCAATACACACAGCGCAATAACCCTGTCTCTCCCAATCCCCAGCCCAATAACACAGCCCTGTCTCTCCCAATCCCCAGCCCAATAACACAGCCCTGTCTCTCCCAATCCCCAGCCCAATAACACAGCCCTGTCTCTCCCAATCCCCAGCCCAATAACACAGCCCTGTCTCTCCCAATCCCCAGCCCAATAACACAGCCCTGTCTCTCCCAATCCCCAGCCCAATAACACAGCCCTGTCTCTCCCAATCCCCAGCCCAATAACACAGCCCTGTCTCTCCCAATCCCCAGCCCAATAACACAGCCCTCTCCCAATCCCCAGCCCTCAATCCCCAGCCCCCAGCAGCCCCACCCCCAACAGCCCTGTCTCTCCCAACCCCAGCAGCAGCCCCAACCCCAACAGCCCCAACCCCAGCAGCCCCAACCCCAACAGCCCCAACCCCAGCAGCCCCAACCCCAGCAGCCCCAACCCCAGCAGCCCCAACCCCAACAGCCCCAACCCCAGCAGCCCCAACCCCAACAGCCCCAACCCCAACAGCCCCAACCCCAACAGCCCCAACCCCAGCAGCCCCAACCCCAGCAGCCCCAACCCCAGCAACCCAGACCCCAGCAACCCAGACCCCAGCAGCCCCAACCCCAGCAGCCCCAACCCCAGCAGCACCAACCCCAGCAGCCCCAACCCCAACAGCCCCAACCCCAACAGCCCCAACCCCAGCAGCCCCAGCCCCAACAGCCCCAAACCCAGCAGCCCCAACCCCATGCCCCAGCTCCGGCCCCAGCCCCAGCACAAAACTCTACCATCGGAGAGGAAGTCCAGGAATGCATTTTTCTGATTAATATCTGGTCAGACCAATCCAGCTGCTTACCACTAGTAGTTTCTCTCTTTCTGTCTCTGTCTCTGTCTCTGTCTCTTTCGCTCTCTCTCTCTCTCTCTCTCTCTCTCTCTCTCTCTCTCTCTCTCTCTCTCTCTCTCTCTCTCTCTCTCTCTCTCTCTCTCTCTCTCTCGCTCTCTCTCTCTCTCTCTCTCGCTATCTCTCTCGCTATCTCTCTCGTTCTCTATCTCTCTTTCTCTATCTCTCTCTCTCTCTCTCTCTCTCTCTCTCTCTCTCTCTCTCTCTCTCTCTCTCTCTCTCTCGCTATCTCTCTCGTTCTCTATCTCTCTTTCTCTATCTCTCTCTCTCTCTCTCTCTCTCTCTCTGTGGACATAGTTCCATCTACACGCCAATGGATTGAGCTCATAGTTTAACTTCCAGTTTTCTGAAACCTAGACACACCAAATTCTCTGCATAGTTTCATCTCATTGTAATTCCTTAAAACAGGTGTACAACAGCACATCCTGCCAGATATGGAGTCAGTTTGAAATAGACTTGGTTCCAATGCCAAAAACCAAGTGGTATTGAATTTATAGTGAGGAGGATGTTACTCGATACTAACAACTTTTGTACACCATTTCTATGTCTCTGTCCAGTATGAAGGAAGTTTGAGGTAGTTTTGTGAGCCAATGCTATTTAGCTTTAGCACAATGATTGGCAGTCTATGTGTATCTGCTAGCACAGATACATACAAATGGTATCCACAAGTTCATCCGACTCTGAGGAAGTACATAAAGGGATTCATTGCCAAAATCCCAAAGTATCCCTTTAAGAGGAAATACTATACCAATATAAAAACACGTAGAAAATAGTTTTAGGTCCTATAAGAAAGGACCGGTACGAGGATCATTAGCAGGAAACATTCTGCATGGGTTCCTAGAAACGGTTTCTTTTATCAGCTCTGGTATATTTGAAGTACAGGAGTTGTCACGATAAGAGCTGATAAGCCTATTTGTTTAAATGATCGCCGTCGTGAAGGCAAAACAAGAACATTAAGAATGGGCACACCCACCTCCAAATATAATAGGTCACTTATTCACGGTACGTGGAGATGCCAGCTGGCGCTGTAATACTGCCATTCTGATGGGGACCTGTTCAGATTTGGTCATATACAGGGCCTTACTATTACAGGGCCTTACTATTACAGGGCCTTACGAAAGTATTCAGACCCCTTGGATTTCTTCACGTTTTATTACGTTAGGGGGAGTAATGTTAGGGAGTAATGTTAGGGGGAGTAATGTTAGGGGGAGTAATGTTAGGGAGTAATGTTAGGGGAGTAATGTTAGGGGAGTAATGTTAGGGGAGTAATGTTAGGGGGAGTAATGTTAGGGGAGTAATGTTAGGGGAGTAATGTTAGGGGAGTAATGTTAGGGGGAGTAATGTTAGGGGAGTAATGTTAGGGGGAGTAATGTTAGTGGGAGTAATGTTAGGGGGAGTAATGTTAGGGGAGTAATGTTAGTGGGAGTAATGTTAGGGGAGTAATGTTAGGGGAGTAATGTTAGGGAGTAATGTTAGGGGAGTAATGTTAGGGGAGTAATGTTAGCGGGAGTAATGTTAGGGGAGTAATGTTAGCGGGAGTAATGTTAGGGGAGTAATGTTAGTGGGAGTAATGTTAGGGGAGTAATGTTAGCGGGAGTAATGTTAGCGGGAGTAATGTTAGCGGGATTAATGTTAGGGGGAGTAATGTTAGGGGGAGTAATGTTAGGGGGAGTAATGTTAGGGGAGTAATGTTAGGGGAGTAATGTTAGGGAGTAATGTTAGGGGAGTAATGTTAGGGGAGTAATGTTAGGGGAGTAATGTTAGGGGAGTAATGTTAGGGGAGTAATGTTAGGGAGTAATGTTAGAAGGGAGTAATGTTAGGGGAGTAATGTTAGCGGGAGTAATGTTAGGGGAGTAATGTTAGTGGGAGTAATGTTAGTGGGATTAATGTTAGGGGAGTAATGTTAGGGAGTAATGTTAGGGGGAGTAATGTTAGGGGAGTAATGTTAGGGGGAGTAATGTTAGGGGAGTAATGTTAGTGGGAGTAATGTTAGTGGGAGTAATGTTAGGGGAGTAATGTTAGGGGGAGTAATGTTAGTGGGAGTAATGTTAGGGGGAGTAATGTTAGTGGGATTAATGTTAGGGGAGTAATGTTAGGGGAGTAATGTTAGGGGAGTAATGTTAGGGAGTAATGTTAGGGGGAGTAATGTTAGGGGGAGTAATGTTAGGGAGTAATGTTAGGGGAGTAATGTTAGTGGGAGTAATGTTAGGGGGAGTAATGTTAGTGGGAGTAATGTTAGTGGGAGTAATGTTAGGGGGAGTAATGTTAGTGGGAGTAATGTTAGGGGGAGTAATGTTAAGGGGGAGTAATGTTAGTGGGATTAATGTTATTGGGAGTAATGTTAGTGGGAGTAATGTTAGTGGGATTAGTGTTATTGGGAGTAATGTTAGTGGGATTAATGTTAGTGGGATTAATGTTAGGGGGATTAATGTTAGTGGGATTAATGTTAGTGGGATTAGTGTTATTGGGAGTAATGTTAGTGGGAGTAATGTTAGTGGGATTAATGTTAGTGGGATTAATGTTAGTGGGATTAATGTTAGTGGGATTAATGTTAGGGGGATTAGTGTTCGTGGGATTAATGTTAGGGGGGAATAATGTTAGGGGATTAATGTTAGGGGATTAGTGTTAGTGGGATTAGTGTTATTGGGAGTAATGTTAGTGGGATTAATGTTAGGGGGGATTAGTGTTCGTGGGATTAATGTTAGGGGGATTAGTGTTAGTGGGATTAATGTTAGGGGGATTAGTGTTCGTGGGATTAATGTTAGGGATTAGTGTTAGTGGGATTAATGTTAGGGGGAATAATGTTAGGGGATTAATGTTAGGGGGATTAGTGGAATTAGTGGTATTAATGGTAGTGGAATTAGTATTAGTGGGAGTAATGTTAGTGGGATTAATGTAAGTGGGAGTAATGGTAGTGGGATTAGTGTTTGTGGGGGTAATGTTAGTGGGATTAGTGTTTGTGGGGGTAATGTTAGTGGGAGTAATGTTAGTGGGAGTAATGTTAGTGGGATTAGTGTGTGTGGGGGTAATGTTAGTGGGATTAGTGTTTGTGGGGGTAATGTTAGTGGGAGTAATGTTAGTGGGGGTAATGTTAGTGGGATTAGTGTTTGTGGGGGTAATGTTAGTGGGAGTAATGTTAGTGGGAGTAATGTTTGTGGGAGTAATGTTAGTGGGATTAATGTTAGTGGGGGTAATGTTAGTGGGAGTAATGTTAGTGGGATTAATGTTAGTGGGAGTAATGTTTGTGGGAGTAATGTTAGTGGGATTAATGTTAGTGGGCGTAATGTTAGTGCGATTCAAATGGATTTAATTGTTATTTTTTTGTCAACAATCTACACAAAATACTCTAATGTTAATAATAACAAAAGGAATAACTAAAATATAGTTGTTTCGTAAGTCTTCATCCCTTTGTTCAGGAAACCCTAAATAAACTCAGGAGTAATATGTGGTTTAACACTTTTAATAAAAAGTTACCATGACTTACTCTGTGTGAAATAATAGGGGTTGACATGATGTTTTAATGACGACTCCTTCCTCTGTCCCCCATACATACCACATCTGTAAAGTCCCTCAGTCTAGTAGTGAATGACTAACCCTTCCTCTGTCCCCCATACATACCACATCTGTAAAGTCCCTCAGTCTAGTAGTGAATGACTAACCCTTCCTCTGTCCCCCATACATACCACATCTGTAAAGTCCCTCAGTCTAGTAGTGAATGACTAACCCTTCCTCTGTCCCCCATACATACCACATCTGTAAAGTCCCTCAGTCTAGTAGTGAATGACTAACCCCTTCCTCTGTCCCCCATACATACCACATCTGTAAAGTCCCTCAGTCTAGTAGTGAATGACTAACCCTTCCTCTGTCCCCCCTACATATCACATCTGTAAAGTCCCTCAGTCTAATAGTGAATGACTAACCCTTCCTCTGTCACTGTGAGGTCTACTACACCTGTTGTATTCAGCATTTCACTGTAAGGTCTACTACACCTGTTGAATTCAGCATTTCACTGTGAGGTCTACTATACCTGTTGTATTCAGCATTTCACTGTAAGGTCTACTACACCTGGTGTATTCAGCATTTCACTGTAAGGTCTACTACACCTGTTGAATTCAGCATTTCACTGTGAGGTCTACTACACCTGTTGTATTCAGCATTTCACTGTAAGGTCTACTACACCTGTTGTATTCAGCATTTCACTGTAAGGTCTACTACACCTGTTGAATTCAGCATTTCACTGTGAGGTCTACTACACCTGTTGTATTCAGCATTTCACTGTGAGGTCTACTACACCTGTTGTATTCAGCATTTCACTGTAAGGTCTACTACACCTGTTGTATTCAGCATTTCACTGTGAGGTCTACTACACCTGTTGTATTCAGCATTTCACTGTAAGGTCTACTACACCTGTTGTATTCAGCATTTCACTGTGAGGTCTACTACACCTGTTGTATTCAGCATTTCACTGTAAGGTCTACTACACCTGTTGTATTCAGCATTTCACTGTGAGGTCTACTACACCTGTTGTATTCAGCATTTCACTGTAAGGTCTACTACACCTGTTGTATTCAGCATTTCACTGTAAGGTCTACTACACCTGTTAATCTGTTCATCTGAAACACAACCAAAACAAGCAGCAAATGGATCCAACAAGTTTGTAGAGTCACAAGCTTGATGTAGTCATTGCATTCTAGGAATATGGGACCAGATTGTGACTACTTTAATACACATATACAGTGGGGAGAACAAGTATTTGATACACTGCCGAATTTGCAGGTTTTCCTACTTACAAAGCATGTAGAGGTCTGTAATTTTTGATCATAGGTACACTTAAACTGTGAGAGACGGAATCAGGAATAAAATTGTAGACCTGCACAAGGCTGGGATGGGCTACAGGACAATAGGCAAGCAGCTTGGTGAGAAGGCAACAACTGTTGGCGCAATTATTAGAAAATGGAAGAAGTTCAAGATGACGGTCAATCACCCTCGGTCTTGGGCTCCATGCAAGATCTCACCTCGTGGGGCATCAATGATCATGAGGAAGCTGAGGGATCAGCCCAGAACTACACGGCAGGACCTGGTCAATGACCTGAAGAGAGCTGGGACCAAGTTCTCTCACGTCACCCCGCTCCTCCGTTCTCTCCACTGGCTTCCAGTTGAAGCTCGCATCCGCTACAAGACCATGGTGCTTGCCTACGGAGCTGTGCGGGGAACGGCACCTCAGTACCTCCAGGCTCTGATCAGGCCCTACACCCAAACAAGGGCACTGCGTTCATCCACCTCTGGCCTGCTCGTCTCCCTACCACTGAGGAAGTACAGCTCCCGCTCAGCCCAGTCAAAACTGTTCGCTGCTCTGGCCCCCAATGGTGGAACAAACTCCCTCACGACGCCAGGACAGCGGAGTCAATCACCACCTTCCGGAGACACCTGAAACCCCACCTCTTTAAGGAATACCTAGGATAGGATAAGTAATCCCTCTCATCCCCCCCCTTTAAGATTTAGATGCACTATTGTAAAGTGACTGTTCCACTGGATGTCATAAGGTGAATGCACCAATTTGTAAGTCGCTCTGGATAAGAGCGTCTGCTAAATTACTTAAATGTAAAATGTAATGTAAATGTCTCAAAGAAAACCATTAGTAACACACTACGCCGTCATGGATTAAAATCCTGCAGTGCACGCAAGGTCCCCCTGCTCAAGCTAGCGCATGTCCAAGCCCGTCTGAAGTTGGCCAATGGCCATCTGGATGATCGAGAGGAGGAATGGGAGAAGGTCATGTGGTCTGATGAGACAAAAATAGAGCCTTTTGGTCTAAACTCCACTCGCCATGTTTGGAGGAAGAAGAATGATCAGTACAACCCCAAGAACACCATCCCAACCGTGAAGCATGGAGGTGGAAACATCATTCTTTGGGGATGCTTTTCTGCAAAGGGGACAGGACGACTGCACCATATTGAGGGGAGGATGGATGGGGCCATGTATCGCGAGATCTTGGCCAACAACCTCCTTCCCTCAGTAAGAACATTGAAGATGGGTCGTGGCTGGGTCTTCCAGCATGACAACGACCTGAAACACACAGCCAGGGCAACTAAGGAGTGGCTCCGTAAGAAGCATCTCAAGGACCTGGAGTGGCCTAGCCAGTCTCCAGACCTGAACCCAATAGAAACTCTTTGGAGGGAGCTGAAAGTCCGTATTGCCCAGCGACAGCCCCGAAACCTGAAGGATCTGGAGAAGGTCTGTATGGAGGAGTGGGCCAAAATCCCTGCTGCAGTGTGTGCAAACCTGGTCAAGAACTACAGGAAACGTATGATCTCTGTAATTGCAAACAAATGTTTCTGTATCAAATATTAAGTTCTGCTTTTCTGATGTATCAAATACATGCAATAAAATGCAAATGAATGACTTAAAAATCATACAATGTGATTTTCTGGATTTTTGTTTTAGATTCCGTCTCTCACAGTTGAAGTGTACCTATGATAAAAATGACAGACCTCTACATGCTTTGTAAGTAGGAAAACCGGCAAAATCTGCAGTGTATCAAATACTTGTTCTCCCCACTGTAGGTACATTTTTCCCATTTCTAAATGGTTCACCCGATATGGATGCAAATTAAATTAAAGCTGACAGTCTGACCTTTAACCTGATAGTCATTCCAAGTGCTGGAGTGCAGAACCAAAACAAAATCATGTCATTGTCCAAATACTGTTGGCACTCACCGTATTTCCCCAGTAGATCAACCCCTCCCAGTAGATCAACCCCCAGTAGATCAACCCCCAGTAGATCAACCCCCCCAGTAGATCACCCCCCCAGTAGATCAACCCCCCCCAGTAGATCAACCCCCAGTAGATCAACCCCCAGTAGATCAACCCCCAGTAGACCAACCCCCAGTAGATCAACCCTCCAGTAGATCAACCCCCAGTAGATCAACCCCCAGTAGATCAACCCCCAGTAGATCAACCCCCAGTAGACCAACCCCCAGTAGACCAACCCCCAGTAGATCACCCCCAGTAGATCAACCCCCAGTAGATCAACCCCCCAGTAGATCAACCCCCAGTATATCAACCCCCCAGTAGATCAACCCCCAGTAGATCAACCCCCAGTAGATCAGTGTATCAAATACTTGTTCTCCCCACTGTAGGTACATTTTTCCCATTTCTAAATGGTTCACCCGATATGGATGCAAATTAAATTAAAGCTGACAGTCTGACCTTTAACCTGATAGTCATTCCAAGTGCTGGAGTGCAGAACCAAAACAAAACAATATCATGTCATTGTCCAAATACTGTTGGCACTCACCGTATTTCCCCAGTAGATCAACCCCTCCCAGTAGATCAACCCCCAGTAGATCAACCCCCCAGTAGATCAACCCCCAGTAGATCAACCCCCCAGTAGATCAACCCCCAGTAGATCAACCCCCAGTAGACCAACCCCCAGTAGATCAACCCTCCAGTAGATCAACCCCCAGTAGATCAACCCCCAGTAGATCAACCCCAGTAGATCAACCCCCAGTAGACCAACCCCCAGTAGACCAACCCCCAGTAGATCAACCCTCCAGTAGATCACCCCCAGTAGACCCCCCAGTAGATCAACCCCCCAGTATATCAACCCCCCAGTAGATCAACCCCAGTAGATCAACCCCCAGTAGATCAACCCCCAGTAGATCAACCCCCAGTAGACCAACCCCCAGTAGATCAACCCTCCAGTAGATCAACCCCCAGTAGATCAACCCCCAGTAGATCAACCCCCAGTAGATCAACCCCAGTAGATCAACCCCCAGTAGACCAACCCCCAGTAGACCAACCCCCAGTAGATCAACCCTCCAGTAGATCAACCCCCAGTAGATCAACCCCCAGTAGATCAACCCCCAGTAGATGACCCCCCCAGTAGATCAACCCCCAGTAGATCAACCCCCAGTAGATCAACCCCCAGTAGATCAACCCCCAGTAGATCAACCCCCAGTAGACCAACCCCCAGTAGACCAACCCCCAGTAGATCAACCCTCCAGTAGATCAACCCCCAGTAGATCAACCCCCAGTAGATCAACCCCCCAGTAGATCACCCCCCCCAGTAGATCAACCCCCAGTAGATCAACCCCCAGTAGATCAACCCCCAGTAGATCAACCCCCAGTAGATCAACCCCCAGTAGATCAACCCCCAGTAGACCAACCCCCAGTAGACCAACCCCCAGTAGATCAACCCTCCAGTAGATCAACCCCCAGTAGATCAACCCCCAGTAGATCAACCCCCAGTAGATCACCCCCCAGTAGATCAACCCCCAGTAGATCAACCCCCAGTAGATCAACCCCCAGTAGATCAACCCCAGTAGATTAACGAGAATCACAATTTATATTATTCTTCTCCTCTCACAGCCTCTCAGGGATGAGTTCAAGTTAATTTAATGGTGTAGAAAACATAGTGAAAACACTCATTCCTTCTGCCACGCTGCTACATCCCAAGCTCACAGCCGGGCCCAGAAGGGAGCTTCTCATTGGCGCTCCAAGCCAACTAAAACAGAATCATGTTTGACCACCTTTTTCCACTGAGAGGGGAAGAGCTCTGAAGCTTTAATCAGCATCTATAAACAGTACAGCCTTTGATAGTGACTGGGGCTCTGTACATTTATCTCCCTCTGAAGGCTACGCTGGCTCATGTCATCCTACTTTGATCCTACTGCAGAGATCAGGACATATCTCTGCTGGAGTCGCTGCACTGCCTGCCGCTGATAACACTGGCCAGCTTGGGATCTAGTAAAACAAGACAGGAGCCCTGACAGGTCTTCCACGCCCTGGTGTGTGTGTCTGTGTGTGTGTGTGTGTGTGTGTGTGTGTGTGTGTGTGTGTGTGTGTGTGTGTGTGTGTGTGTGTGTGTGTGTGTGTGTGTGTGTGTGTGTGTGTGTGTGTGTGTGTGTGTGTGTGTCTGTGTGTGTGTCTGTGTGTGTGTGTGTCTGTGTGTCTGTGTGTGTGTGTGGTACGTGGTATCTCTTTAATTTATTCTGGAAACTGAACGAGTGATATTCATTTTCTGAACATCGTCATAAACATGAGCCTGCCAGCCGAGGAGAAGCCTGATGTGATAGACCAGGGCACTACCCTACAATATTTACCCTGGACGTATTCTTTCCTGGTGATGAAGCCAGGCAGCAGGCCAGGCAGCAGGCCTCTTGGCAGGTGTCATGGATGAACACTTTACAATAACGCTGATAGGAACTGCGGCCTGTCGGCTTCATGCTCATGACTTGTAGACTGACGGACCAAGGATTTACGCTAGGCTTTATATACACAGCACAGACCACTGAAGAGACAACTGAAGCATTTCCTTGACTGACATTGACTGTTTAATGTATCACTGAACATTTTGAAGGAGTCTCAACCTGTCAGAGATCAGGACTGTTAAGTTAGACATCAGGACTGTTCTGTTAGAGATCAGGACTGTTAGAGATCAGGACTGTTCTGTTAGAGATCAGGACTGTTAGAGATCAGGACTGTTCTGTTAGAGATGAGGACTGTTCTGTTAGAGATCAGGACTGTTAGAGATCAGGACTGTTCTGTTAGAGATCAGGACTGTTAGAGATCAGGACTGTTCTGTTAGAGATCAGGACTGTTAGAGATCAGGACTGTTCTGTTAGAGATCAGGACTGTTCTGTTAGAGATGAGGACTGTTAGAGATCAGGACTGTTCTGTTAGAGATCAGGACTGTTAGACATCAGGACTGTTCTGTTAGAGATGAGGACTGTTCTGTTAGAGATCAGGACTGTTCTGTTAGAGATGAGGACTGTTAGAGATCAGGACTGTTCTGTTAGAGATCAGGACTGTTAGACATCAGGACTGTTCTGTTAGAGATCAGGACTGTTCTGTTAGAGATCAGGACTGTTAGAGATCAGGACTGTTCTGTTAGAGATCAGGACTGTTCTGTTAGAGATGAGGACTGTTCTGTTAGAGATCAGGACTGTTAGACATCAGGACTGTTCTGTTAGAGATCAGGACTGTTAGAGATCAGGACTGTTAGAGATCAGGACTGTTCTGTTAGAGATCAGGACTGTTATTTTAGAGATCAGGACTGTTCTGTTAGAGATCAAGAGTGTTCTGTTAGAGATCAGGACTGTTAGAGATCAGGACTGTTAGAGATCAGGACTGTTCTGTTAGAGATCAAGAGTGTTCTGTTAGAGATCAGGACTGTTCTGTTAGAGATCAAGAGTGTTCTGTTAGAGATCAGGACTGTTCTGTTAGAGATCAAGAGTGTTCTGTTAGAGATCAGGACTGTACTGTTAGAGATCAGGACTGTTAGAGATCAGGACTGTTAGACATCAGGACTGTTCTGTTAGAGATCAGGACTGTTAAGTTAGACATCAGGACTGTTCTGTTAGAGATCAGGACGGTTAGAGATCAGGACTGTTAGAGATCAGGACTGTTCTGTTAGAGATGAGGACTGTTCTGTTAGAGATCAGGACTGTTAGACATCAGGACTGTTAGACATCAGGACTGTTCTGTTAGAGATCATGACTGTTAGAGATCAGGACTGTTAGAGATCAGGACTGTTCTGTTAGAGATGAGGACTGTTCTGTTAGAGATCAGGACTGTTCTGTTAGAGATGAGGACTGTTCTGTTAGAGATCAGGACTGTTAGAGATCAGGACTGTTAGA
Source organism: Oncorhynchus gorbuscha (assembly GCF_021184085.1). NCBI lineage: Eukaryota > Metazoa > Chordata > Actinopteri > Salmoniformes > Salmonidae > Oncorhynchus > Oncorhynchus gorbuscha. The sequence goes on from NC_060176.1 coordinate 86,482,240, forward strand.
CATTAGGACTGTTCTGTTAGAGATCAGGACTGTTAGAGATCAGGACTGTTCTGTTAGAGATGAGGACTGTTCTGTTAGAGATCAGGACTGTTAGAGATCAGGACTGTTAGACATCAGGACTGTTCTGTTAGAGATCAGGACTGTTAGAGATCAGGACTGTTAGAGATCAGGACTGTTCTGTTAGAGATCAGGACTGTTCTGTTAGAGATCAGGACTGTACTGTTAGAGATCAGGTCTGTTCTGTTATAGATCAGGACTGTACTGTTAGAGATCAGGACTGTTAGAGATCAGGACTGTTCTTTTAGAGATCTGGACTGTTCTGTTAGAGATCAGGACTGTTCTGTTAGAGATCAGGACTGTTCATTTAGAGATCAGGACTGTTCTGTTAGAGATCAGGTCTGTTCTGTTGTAGATCAGGACTGTTCTGTTAGAGATCAGGACTGTTAGAGATCAGGACTGTTAGACATCAGGACTGTTCTGTTAGAGATCAGGACTGTTAGAGATCAGGACTGTTAGAGATCAGGACTGTTCTGTTAGAGATCAGGACTGTTATTTTAGAGATCAGGACTGTTCTGTTAGAGATCAAGAGTGTTCTGTTAGAGATCAGGACTGTTAGAGATCAGGACTGTTCTGTTAGAGATCAAGAGTGTTCTGTTAGAGATCAGTCAGGACTGTTCTGTTAGAGATCAGGACTGTTCTTTTAGAGATCAGGACTGTTCTGTTAGAGATCAGGACTGTTCTGTTAGAGATCAGGACTGTACTGTTAGAGATCAGGTCTGTTCTGTTGTAGATCAGGACTGTTCTGTTAGAGATCAGGACTGTTAGAGATCAGGACTGTTAGACATCAGGACTGTTCTGTTAGAGATCAGGACTGTTAGAGATCAGGACTGTTAGAGATCAGGACTGTTCTGTTAGAGATCAGGACTGTTCTGTTAGAGATCAGGACTGTTCTGTTAGAGATCAGGACTGTTCTGTTAGAGATCAGGACTGTTCTGTTAGAGATCAGGACTGTTCTGTTAGAGATCAGGACTGTTATTTTAGAGATCAGGACTGTTCTGTTAGAGATGAGGACTGTTCTGTTAGAGATCAGGACTGTTCTGTTAGAGATGAGGACTGTTCTGTTAGAGATCAAGAGTGTTCTGTTAGAGATCAGGACTGTTCTGTTAGAGATCAAGAGTGTTCTGTTAGAGATCAGGACTGTTCTGTTAGAGATCAAGAGTGTTATGTTAGAGATCAGGACTGTACTGTTAGAGATCAGGACTGTTCTGTTAGAGATCAGGACTGTTAGAGATCAGGACTGTTCTTTTAGAGATCTGGACTGTTGGAGATCTGGACTGTTCTGTTAGAGATCAGGACTGTTCTGTTAGAGATCAGGACTGTTCTGTTAGAGATCAGGACTGTTCTGTTAGAGATCAGGACTGTTCTGTTAGAGATCAGGACTGTTCTGTTAGAGATCAGGACTGTTCTGTTAGAGATCAGGACTGTTCTGTTAGAGATCAGGACTGTTAGACATCAGGACTGTTCTGTTAGAGATCAGGACTGTTAGACATCAGGACTGTTCTGTTAGAGATCAGGACTGTTAGAGATCAGGACTGTTCTGTTAGAGATCAGGACTGTTCTGTTAGAGATGAGGACTGTTCTGTTAGAGATCAGGACTGTTAGACATCAGGACTGTTCTGTTAGAGATCAGGACTGTTAGAGATCAGGACTGTTAGAGATCAGGACTGTTCTGTTAGAGATCAGGACTGTTATTTTAGAGATCAGGACTGTTCTGTTAGAGATCAGAGTGTTCTGTTAGAGATCAGGACTGTTAGAGATCAGGACTGTTAGAGATCAGGACTGTTCTGTTAGAGATCAAGAGTGTTCTGTTATTTAGAGATCAGGACTGTTCTGTTAGAGATCAAGAGTGTTCTGTTAGAGATCAGGACTGTTCTGTTAGAGATCAAGAGTGTTCTGTTAGAGATCAGGACTGTACTGTTAGAGATCAGGACTGTTAGAGATCAGGACTGTTAGACATCAGGACTGTTCTGTTAGAGATCAGGACTGTTAAGTTAGAGATCAGGACTGTTCTGTTAGAGATCAGGACTGTTCTGTTAGAGATCAGGACTGTTAGAGATCAGGACTGTTCTGTTAGAGATGAGGACTGTTCTGTTAGAGATCAGGACTGTTAGACATCAGGACTGTTAGACATCAGGACTGTTCTGTTAGAGATCATGACTGTTAGAGATCAGGACTGTTAGAGATCAGGACTGTTCTGTTAGAGATGAGGACTGTTCTGTTAGAGATCAGGACTGTTCTGTTAGAGACTGTTCTGTTGAGATCAGGACTGTTCTGTTAGAGATCAGGACTGTTAGAGATCAGGACTGTTAGACATCAGGACTGTTCTGTTAGAGATCAGGACTGTTAGAGATCAGGACTGTTCTGTTAGAGATCAGGACTGTTCTGTTAGAGATCAGGACTGTACTGTTAGAGATCAGGTCTGTTCTGTTATAGATCAGGACTGTACTGTTAGAGATCAGGACTGTTAGAGATCAGGACTGTTCTTTTAGAGATCTGGACTGTTCTGTTAGAGATCAGGACTGTTCTGTTAGAGATCAGGACTGTTCATTTAGAGATCAGGAGGACTGTTCTGTTAGAGATCAGGTCTGTTCTGTTGTAGATCAGGACTGTTCTGTTAGAGATCAGGACTGTTAGAGATCAGGACTGTTAGACATCAGGACTGTTCTGTTAGAGATCAGGACTGTTAGAGATCAGGACTGTTAGAGATCAGGACTGTTCTGTTAGAGATCAGGACTGTTTATTTTAGAGATCAGGACTGTTCTGTTAGAGATCAAGAGTGTTCTGTTAGAGATCAGGACTGTTAGAGATCAGGACTGTTCTGTTAGAGATCAAGAGTGTTCTGTTAGAGATCAGTCAGGACTGTTCTGTTAGAGATCAGGACTGTTCTTTTAGAGATCAGGACTGTTCTGTTAGAGATCAGGACTGTTCTGTTAGAGATCAGGACTGTACTGTTGAGATCAGGACTGTTCTGTTCTGTTAGAGATCAGGACTGTTAGACATCAGGACTGTTCTGTTAGAGATCAGGACTGTTAGAGATCAGGACTGTTAGAGATCAGGACTGTTCTGTTAGAGAGAGACTGTTCAGGACTGTTCTGTTAGAGATCAGGACTGTTCTGTTAGAGATCAGGACTGTTCTGTTAGAGATCAGGACTGTTCTGTTAGAGATCAGACTGTTCTGTTAGAGATCAGGACTGTTCTGTTAGAGATCAGGACTGTTCTGTTAGAGATCAGGACTGTTCTGTTAGAGATCAGGACTGTTCTGTTAGAGATCAGGACTGTTCTGTTAGAGATCAGGACTGTTCTGTTAGAGATGAGGACTGTTAGAGATCTGTTAGAGATCAGGACTGTTCTGTTAGAGATCAGGACTGTTCTGTTAGAGATCAGGACTGTTCTGTTAGAGATCAGGACTGTTCTGTTAGAGATCAGGACTGTTCTGTTAGAGATCAGGACTGTTAGAGATCAGGACTGTTCTGTTAGAGATCAGGACTGTTAGAGATCAGGACTGTTCTGTTAGAGATCAGGACTGTTGAGTCTGTTAGAGATCAGGACTGTTCTGTTAGAGATCAGGACTGTTCTGTTAGAGATCTGGACTGTTCTGTTAGAGATCAGGACTGTTCTGTTAGAGATCAGGACTGTTCTGTTAGAGATCAGGACTGTTCTGTTAGAGATCAGGACTGTTCTGTTAGAGATCAGGACTGTTCTGTTAGAGATCAGGACTGTTCTGTTAGAGATCAGGACTGTTAGAGATCAGGACTGTTCTGTTAGAGATCAGGACTGTTAGAGATCAGGACTGTTCTGTTAGAGATCAGGACTGTTCTGTTAGAGATCAGGACTGTTCTGTTAGAGATCAGACTGACTGTTAGAGATCAGGACTGTTCTGTTAGAGAGACTGTTCTGTTAGAGATCAAGACTGTTCTGTTAGAGAGGACTGTTCTGACTGTTAGAGATCAGGACTGTTCTGTTAGAGATCTGTTCTGTTAGAGATCAGGACTGTTTCTGTTAGTTAGATCAGGACTGTTCTGTTAGAGATCAGGACTGTTCTGTTAGAGATCAGGACTGTTTCTGTTAGAGATCAGGACTGTTCTGTTAGAGATCAGGACTGAGATCACTGGACATCAGGACTGTTCTGTTAGAGATCAGGACTGTTCTGTTAGAGATGAGGACTGTTCTGTTAGAGATCAGGACTGTTCTGTTAGAGAGAGATCAGGACTGTTCTGTTAGAGATCAGGACTGTTAGAGATCAGGACTGTTCTGTTAGAGATCAGGACTGTTCTGTTAGAGATCAGGACTGTAGAGATCTGTTAGAGATCAGGACTGTTCTGTTAGAGATCAGGACTGTTCTGTTAGAGATCAGGACTGTACTGTTAGAGATCAGGTCTGTTCTGTTATAGATCAGGACTGTACTGTTAGAGATCAGGACTGTTAGAGATCAGGACTGTTCTTTTAGAGATCTGGACTGTTCTGTTAGAGATCAGGACTGTTCTGTTAGAGATCAGGACTGTTCATTTAGAGATCAGGACTGTTCTGTTAGAGATCAGGTCTGTTCTGTTAGAGATCAGGACTGTTCTGTTAGAGATCAGGACTGTTCTGTTAGACATCAGGACTGTTCTGTTAGAGATCAGGACTGTTAGAGATCAGGACTGTTAGAGATCAGGACTGTTCTGTTAGAGATCAGGACTGTTAGAGATCAGGACTGTTCTGTTAGAGATCAGGACTGTTCTGTTAGAGATCAGGACTGTTCTGTTAGAGATCAAGAGTGTTCTGTTGTTCTGTTAGAGATCAGGACTGTTAGAGATCAGGACTGTTCTGTTAGAGATCAAGAGTGTTCTGTTAGAGATCAGTCAGGACTGTTCTGTTAGAGATCAGGACTGTTCTTTTAGAGATCAGGACTGTTCTGTTAGAGATCAGGACTGTTCTGTTAGAGATCAGGACTGTACTGTTAGAGATCAGGTCTGTTCTGTTGTAGATCAGGACTGTTCTGTTAGAGATCAGGACTGTTAGAGATCAGGACTGTTAGACATCAGGACTGTTCTGTTAGAGATCAGGACTGTTAGAGATCAGGACTCAGGACTGTTCTGTTAGAGATCAGGACTGTTCTGTTAGAGATCAGGACTGTTCTGTTAGAGATCAGGACTGTTCTGTTAGAGATCAGGACTGTTCTGTTAGAGATCAGGACTGTTCTGTTAGAGATCAGGACTGTTCTGTTAGAGATCAGACTGTTCTGTTAGAGATCATGACTGTTATTGTTAGAGATGAGGACTGTTCTGTTAGAGATCAGGACTGTTCTGTTAGAGATGAGGACTGTTCTGTTAGAGATCAAGAGACTGTTCTGTTAGAGATCAGGACTGTTCTGTTAGAGATCACTGTTCTGTTAGAGAGACTGTTCTGTTAGAGATCAGGACTGTTCTGTTAGAGATCAAGACTGTTCTGTTAGAGATCAGGACTGTACTGTTAGAGATCAGGACTGTTCTGTTAGAGATCAGGACTGTTAGAGATCAGGACTGTTCTTTTAGAGATCTGGACATCAGGACTGTTCTGTTAGAGATCAGGACTGTTCTGTTAGAGATCAGGACTGTTCTGTTAGAGATCAGGACTGTTCTGTTAGACTGTTCTGATCAGGACTGTTCTGTTAGAGATAGAGATCAGGACTGTTCTGTTAGAGATCAGGACTGTTCTGTTAGAGATCAGGACTGTTCTGTTAGAGATGAGGACTGTTCTGTTTAGAGACTGTTAGGACTGTTCTGTTAGAGATCAGGACTGTTAGAGATCAGGACTGTTAGAGATCAGGATAGAGATCAGGACTGTAGAGATCAGGACTGTTCTGTTAGAGATCAGGACTGTTCTGTTAGAGATCAGGACTGTTCTGTTAGAGATCAGGACTGTTCTGTTAGAGATCAGGACTGTTAGAGATCAGGACTGTTCTGTTAGAGATGAGGACTGTTCTGTTAGAGATCAGGACTGTTCTGTTAGAGATGTTAGGACTGTTCTGTTAGAGATCAGGACTGTTCTGTTAGAGATCAGGACTGTTCTGTTAGAGATCAGGACTGTTCTGTTAGAGATCAGACTGAGACATCAGGACTGTTCTGTTAGAGATCAGGACTGTTCTTAGAGATCAGGACTGTTCTGTTAGAGATCAGGACTGTTCTGTTAGAGATCAGGACTGTTCTGTTAGAGATCAGGACTGTTAGAGATCAGGACTGTTCTGTTAGAGATCAGGACTGTTAGAGATCAGGACTGTTCTGTTAGAGATCAGGACTGTTCTGTTAGAGATCAGGACAGAGATCAGGACTGTTCTGTTAGAGATCAAGAGTGTTCTGTTAGAGATCAGGACTGTTAGAGATCAGGACTGTTAGAGATCAGGACTGTTCTGTTAGAGATCAAGACTGTTCTGTTAGAGATCAGGACTGTTCTGTTAGAGATCAGACTGTTCTGTTAGAGATCAGGACTGTTCTGTTAGAGATCAAGTGTGTTCTGTTAGAGATCAGGACTGTACTGTTAGAGATCAGGACTGTTAGAGATCAGGACTGTTAGAGATCAGGACTGTTCTGTTAGAGATCAGGACTGTTGTTAGACATCAGGACTGTTCTGTTAGAGATCAGGACTGTTAGAGATCAGGACTGTTCTGTTAGAGATCAGGACTGTTCTGTTAGAGATCAGGACTGTTCTGTTAGAGATCAGGACTGTTAGAGATCAGGACTGTTAGACATCAGGACTGTTCTGTTAGAGATCAGGACTGTTAGAGATCAGGACTGTTAGAGATCAGGACTGTTCTGTTAGAGATCAGGACTGTTCTGTTAGAGATCAGGACTGTTCTGTTAGAGATCAGGACTGTTCTGTTAGAGATCAGGACTGTTAGAGATCAGGACTGTTAGAGATCAGGACTGTTCTGTTAGAGATCAAGACTGTTCTGTTAGAGATCATCAGGACTGTTCTGTTAGAGATCAGGACTGTTCTGTTAGAGATCAGGACTGTTCTGTTAGAGATCAGGACTGTTCTGTTAGAGATCAGGACTGTACTGTTAGAGATCTGTTGTTAGATCAGGACTGTTCTGTTAGAGATCAGGACTGTTAGAGATCAGGATCAGGACTGTTCTGTTAGAGATCTCAGGACTGTTCTGAGATCAGGACTGTTAGAGATCAGGACTGTTCTGTTAGAGATCAGGACTGTTCTGTTAGAGATCAGGACTGTTCTGTTAGAGATCAGATCAGGACTGTTCTGTTAGAGATCAGGACTGTTCTGTTAGAGATCAGGACTGTTCTGTTAGAGATCAGGACTGTTCTGTTAGAGATCAGGACTGTTCTGTTAGAGATCAGGACTGTAGAGATCAGGACTGTTCTGTTAGAGATCAGGACTGTTCTGTTAGAGATCAGGACTGTTCTGTTAGAGATCAGGACTGTTCTGTTAGAGATCAGGACTGTTCTGTTAGAGATCAAGAGTGTTCTGTTAGAGATCAGGACTGTTCTGTTAGAGATCAAGAGACTGTTCTGTTATGTTAGAGATCAGGACTGTCAGGACTGTTAGAGATCAGGACTGTTCTGTTAGAGATCAGGACTGTTAGAGATCAGGACTGTTCTGTTAGAGATCTGGACTGTACTGGAGATCTGGACTGTTCTGTTAGAGATCAGGACTGTTCTGTTAGAGATCAGTTCTGTTAGAGATCAGGACTGTTCTGTTAGAGATCAGGACTGTTCTGTTAGAGATCAGGACTGTTCTGTTAGAGATCAGGACTGTTCTGTTAGAGATCAGGACTGTTCTGTTAGAGGATCTGTTAGAGATCAGGACTGTCTGTTAGAGATCAGGACTGTTCTGATTACTGTTCTGTTAGAGATCAGGACTGTTCTGTTAGAGATCAGGACTGTTCTGTTAGAGATCAGGACTGTTCTGTTAGAGATCAGGACTGTTAGAGATCAGGACTGTTCTGTTAGAGATCAGGACTGTTCTGTTAGAGATCAGGACTGTTCATCAGGACTGTTCTGTTAGAGATGAGGACTGTTCTGTTAGAGATCAGGACTGTTCTGTTAGAGAGAGATCAGGACTGTTCTGTTAGAGATCAGGACTGTTAGAGATCAGGACTGTTCTGTTAGAGATCAGGACTGTTCATCAGGACTGTTCTGTTAGAGATCAGGACTGTTCTGTTAGAGATCAGGACTGTTCTGTTAGAGATCAGGACTGTTCTGTTAGAGATCAGGACTGTTCTGTTAGAGATCAGGACTGTTAGAGATCAGGACTGTTCTGTTAGAGATCAGGACTGTTATTTTAGAGATCAGGACTGTTAGAGATCAGACTGTTCTGTTAGAGAGAGTGTTCTGTTAGAGATCAGGACTGTTAGAGATCAGGACTGTTCTGTTAGAGATCAAGAGTGTTCTGTTAGAGATCAGGACTGTTCTGTTAGAGATCAAGAGTGTTCTGTTAGAGTCAGACTGTTCTGTTAGAGATCAAGAGTGTTCTGTTAGAGATCAGGACTGTCTGTTAGAGACTGTTAGAGATCAGGACTGTTAGAGATCAGGACTGTTAGACATCAGGACTGTTCTGTTAGAGATCAGGACTGTTAAGTTAGACATCAGGACTGTTCTGTTAGAGATCAGGACGGTTAGAGATCAGGACTGTTAGAGATCAGGACTGTTCTGTTAGAGATGAGGACTGTTCTGTTAGAGATCAGGACTGTTAGACATCAGGACTGTTAGACATCAGGACTGTTCTGTTAGAGATCATGACTGTTAGAGATCAGGACTGTTAGAGATCAGGACTGTTCTGTTAGAGATGAGGACTGTTCTGTTAGAGATCAGGACTGTTCTGTTAGAGATGAGGACTGTTCTGTTAGAGATCAGGACTGTTAGAGATCAGGACTGTTAGACATTAGGACTGTTCTGTTAGAGATCAGGACTGTTAGAGATCAGGACTGTTCTGTTAGAGATGAGGACTGTTCTGTTAGAGATCAGGACTGTTAGAGATCAGGACTGTTAGACATCAGGACTGTTCTGTTAGAGATCAGGACTGTTAGAGATCAGGACTGTTAGAGATCAGGACTGTTCTGTTAGAGATCAGGACTGTTCTGTTAGAGATCAGGACTGTTAGAGATCAGGACTGTTCTGTTAGAGATCAGGACTGTTCTGTTAGAGATCAGGACTGTTCTGTTAGAGATCAGGACTGTTCTTTAGAGATCAGGACTGTTCTGTTAGAGATCAGGACTGTTCTTTAGAGATCAGGACTGTTCTGTTAGAGATCAGGTCTGTTCTGTTGTAGATCAGGACTGTTCTGTTAGAGATCAGGACTGTTAGAGATCTGACTGTTAGACATCAGGACTGTTCTGTTAGAGATCAGGACTGTTAGAGATCAGGACTGTTAGAGATCAGGACTGTTCTGTTAGAGATCAGGACTGTTATTTTAGAGATCAGGACTGTTCTGTTAGAGATCAGGACTGTTCTGTTAGAGATCAGGACTGTTAGAGATCAGGACTGTTCTGTTAGAGATCAAGAGTGTTCTGTTAGAGATCAGTCAGGACTGTTCTGTTAGAGATCAGGACTGTTCTTTTAGAGATCAGGACTGTTCTGTTAGAGATCAGGACTGTTCTGTTAGAGATCAGGACTGTTCTGTTAGAGATCAGGTCTGTTCTGTTGTAGATCAGGACTGTTCTGTTAGAGATCAGGACTGTTAGAGATCAGGACTGTTAGACATCAGGACTGTTCTGTTAGAGATCAGGACTGTTCTGTTAGAGATCAGGACTGTTCTGTTAGAGATCAGGACTGTTCTGTTAGAGATCAGGACTGTTCTGTTAGAGATCAGGACTGTTCTGTTAGAGATCAGGACTGTTCTGTTAGAGATCAGGACTGTTCTGTTAGAGATCAGGACTGTTCTGTTAGAGAGATGACTGTAGAGATCAGGACTGTTCTTTAGAGATCAGGACTGTTCTGTTAGAGATCAGGACTGTTCTGTTAGAGATGAGGACTGTTCTGTTAGAGATCAAGAGTGTTCTGTTAGAGATCAGGACTGTAGAGATCAAGAGTGATTCTGTTAGAGATCAGGACTGTTCTGTTAGAGATCAAGAGTGAGATCAGGACTTACTGTTAGAGATCAGGACTGTTCTGTTAGAGATCAGGACTGTTCTGTTAGAGATCAGGACTGTTAGAGATCAGGACTGTTAGAGATCAGGACTGTTAGAGATCAGGACTGTTCTGTTAGAGATCAGGACTGTTCTGTTAGAGATCAGGACTGTTCTGTTAGATCAGGACTGTTCTGTTAGAGATCAGGACTGTTCTGTTAGAGATCAGGACTGTTCTGTTAGAGATCAGGACTGTTCTGTTAGAGATCAGGACTGTTCTGTTAGAGATCAGGAGTGTTCTGTTAGAGATCAGGACTGTTCTGTTAGAGATCAGGACTGTTAGAGATCAGGACTGTTAGAGATCAGGACTGTTCTGTTAGAGATCAGGACTGTTCTGTTAGAGATCAGGACTGTTCTGTTAGACATCAGGACTGTTCTGTTAGAGATCAGGACTGTTAGAGATCAGGACTGTTCTGTTAGAGATCAGGACTGTTCTGTTAGAGATCAGGACTGTTCTGTTAGAGATCAGGACTGTTAGAGATCAGGACTGTTAGAGATCAGGACTGTTCTGTTAGAGATCAGGACTGTTAGAGATCAGGACTGTTAGAGATCAGGACTGTTCTGTTAGAGATCAGGACTGTTCTGTTAGAGATCAGGACTGTTCTGTTAGAGAGAGACTGTTCTGTTAGAGATCAGGACTGTTAGAGATCAGGACTGTTAGAGATCAGGACTGTTCTGTTAGAGATCAGGACTGTTAGAGATCAGGACTGTTCTGTTAGAGATCAGGACTGTTCTGTTAGAGATCAGGACTGTTAGAGATCAGGACTGTTAGGACTGTTCTGTTAGAGATCAGGACTAGTTTAGAGATCAGGACTGTTTCAGGACTGTTCTGTTAGAGATCAGGACTGTTCTGTTAGAGATCAGGACTGTACTGTTAGAGATCAGGTCTGTTCTGTTATAGATCAGGATCAGGACTGTTAGAGATCAGGACTGTTAGAGATCAGGACTGTTCTTTTAGAGATCTGTTAGAGGACTGTTCTGTTAGAGATCAGGACTGTTCTGTTAGAGATCAGGACTGTTCATTTAGAGATCAGGACTGTTCTGTTAGAGATCAGGTCTGTTCTGTTGTAGAGATCAGGACTGTTCTGTTAGAGATCAGGACTGTTAGAGATCAGGACTGTTAGACATCAGGACTGTTCTGTTAGAGATCAGGACTGTTAGAGATCAGGACTGTTAGAGATCAGGACTGTTCTGTTAGAGATCAGGACTGTTATTTTAGAGATCAGGACTGTTCTGTTAGAGATCAGTGTTCTGTTAGAGATCAGGACTGTTAGAGATCAGGACTGTTCTGTTAGAGATCAAGAGTGTTCTGTTAGAGATCAGTCAGGACTGTTCTGTTAGAGATCAGGACTGTTCTTTTAGAGATCAGGACTGTTCTGTTAGAGATCAGGACTGTTCTGTTAGAGATCAGGACTGTACTGTTAGAGATCAGGTCTGTTCTGTTGTAGATCAGGACTGTTCTGTTAGAGATCAGGACTGTTAGAGATCAGGACTGTTAGACATCAGGACTGTTCTGTTAGAGATCAGGACTGTTAGAGATCAGGACTGTTAGAGATCAGGACTGTTCTGTTAGAGATCAGGACTGTTCTGTTAGAGATCAGGACTGTTCTGTTGATCAGGACTGTTCTGTTAGAGATCAGGACTGTTCTGTTAGAGATCAGGACTGTTCTGTTAGAGATCAGGACTGTTCTGTTAGAGATCATGACTGTTATTTTAGAGATCAGGACTGTTCTGTTAGAGATCAGGACTGTTCTGTTAGAGATGAGGACTGTTCTGTTAGAGATCAAGAGTGTTCTGTTAGAGATCAGGACTGTTCTGTTAGAGATCAAGAGTGTTCTGTTAGAGATCAGGACTGTTCTGTTAGAGATCAAGAGTGTTATGTTAGAGATCAGGACTGTACTGTTAGAGATCAGGACTGTTCTGTTAGAGATCAGGACTGTTAGAGATCAGGACTGTTCTTTTAGAGATCTGGACTGTTGACTGTTCTGTTAGAGGACTGTTCTGTTAGAGATCAGGACTGTTCTGTTAGAGATCAGGACTGTTCTGTTAGAGATCAGGACTGTTCTGTTAGAGATCAGGACTGTTCTGTTAGAGATCAGGACAGGACTGTTCTGTTAGAGATCAGGACTGTTCTGTTAGAGATCAGGTTAGAGATCTGTTAGAGATCAGGACTGTTCTGTTAGAGATCAGGACTGTTAGAGATCAGGACTGTTCTGTTAGAGATCAGGACTGTTAGAGATCAGGACTGTTAGAGATCAGGACTGTTCTGTTAGAGATCAGGACTGTTCTGTTAGAGATCAGGACTGTTCTGTTAGAGATCAGGACTGTTCTGTTAGAGATCAGGACTGTTAGAGATCAGGACTGTTCTGTTAGAGATGAGGACTGTTCTGTTAGAGATCAGGACTGTTCTGTTAGAGATCAGGACTGTTCTGTATAGAGATGAGAGAGGACTGTTCAGAGATCAGGACTGTTCTGTTAGAGATCAGGACTGTTAGAGACACTGTTCTGTTAGAGAGAGACTGTTCTGTTAGAGATCAGGACTGTTAGACATCAGGACTGTTCTGTTAGAGATCTGTTAGAGATCAGGACTGTTCTGTTAGAGATCAGGAGACTGTTCTGTTAGAGATCAGGACTGTTCTGTTAGAGATCAGGACTGTTCTGTTAGAGATCAGGACTGTTCAGGACTGTTAGAGATCAGGACTGTTCTGTTAGAGATCAGGACTGTTCTGTTAGAGATCAGGACTGTTCTGTTAGAGATCAGGACTGTTCTGTTAGAGATCAGGACTGTTCTGTTAGAGATCAGGACTGTTCTGTTAGAGATCAGGACTGTTCTGTTAGAGATCTGTTAGAGATCAGGACTGTTAGAGATCAGGACTGTTCTGTTAGAGATCAGGACTGTTCAGGACTGTTAGAGATCAGGACTGTTCTGTTAGAGATCAGGACTGTTCTGTTAGAGATCAGGACTGTTCTGTTAGAGATGTTCTGTTAGAGATCAGGACTGTTAGAGATCAGGACTGTTCTGTTAGAGATCAGGAGTGTTCTGTTAGAGATCAGGACTGTTCTGTTAGAGATCAGGACTGTTCTTTTAGAGATCAGGACTGTTCTGTTAGAGATCAGGACTGTTCTGTTAGAGATCAGGACTGTACTGTTAGAGATCAGGTCTGTTCTGTTAGAGATCAGGACTGTTCTGTTTCAGGACTGTTAGAGATCAGGACTGTTAGAGATCAGGACTGTTCAGGACTGTTCTGTTAGAGATCAGGACTGTTAGAGATCAGGACTGTTAGAGATCAGGACTGTTCTGTTAGAGATCAGGACTGTTAGAGATCAGGACTGTTCTGTTAGAGATCAGGACTGTTCTGTTAGAGATCAGGACTGTTCTGTTAGAGATCAGGACTGTTCTGTTAGAGATCAGGACTGTTCTGTTAGAGATCAGGACTGTTCTGTTAGAGATCAGGACTGTTCTGTTAGAGATCAGGACTGTTCTGTTAGAGATGAGGACTGTTCTGTTAGAGATCAAGAGTGTTCTGTTAGAGATCAGGACTGTTCTGTTAGAGATCAGGACTGTTCTGTTAGAGATCAGGACTGTTCTGTTAGAGATCAAGAGTGTTCTGTTAGAGATCAGGACTGTTCTGTTAGAGATCAGGACTGTTCTGTTAGAGATCAGGACTGTTAGAGATCAGGACTGTTCTGTTAGAGATCAGGACTGTTCTGTTAGAGATCTGGACTGTTCTGTTAGAGATCAGGACTGTTCTGTTAGAGATCAGGACTGTTCTGTTAGAGATCAGGACTGTTCTGTTAGAGATCAGGACTGTTCTGTTAGAGATCAGGACTGTTCTGTTAGAGATCAGGACTGTTCTGTTAGAGATCTGTTAGAGATCAGGACTGTTCTGTTAGAGATAGAGAGGACTGTTCTGTTAGAGATCAGGACTGTTAGAGATCAGGACTGTTCTGTTAGAGATCAGGACTGTTTAGATCAGGACTGTTCTGTTAGAGATCAGGACTGTTAGATCAGGACTGTTCTGTTAGAGATCAGGACTGTTCTGTTAGAGATCAGGACTGTTCTGTTAGAGATCAGGACTGTTCTGTTAGAGATCAGGTTCTGTTAGAGATCAGGACTGTTCTGTTAGAGATGAGGACTGTTCTGTTAGAGATCAGGACTGTTCTGTTAGAGATGAGGACTGTTAGAGATCAGGACTGTTCTGTTAGAGATCAGGACTGTTAGATCAGGACTGTTCTGTTAGAGATCAGGACTGTTAGACATCAGGACTGTTCTGTTAGAGATCAGGACTGTTAGAGATCAGGACTGTTCTGTTAGAGATCAGGACTGTTCTGTTAGAGATCAGGACTGTTCTGTTAGAGATCAGGACTGTTAGACATCAGGACTGTTCTGTTAGAGATCAGGACTGTTAGAGATCAGGACTGTTAGAGATCAGGACTGTTCTGTTAGAGATCAGGACTGTTATTTTAGAGATCAGGACTGTTCTGTTAGAGATCAAGAGTGTTCTGTTAGAGATCAGGACTGTTAGAGATCAGGACTGTTAGAGATCAGGACTGTTCTGTTAGAGATCAAGAGTGTTCTGTTAGAGATCAGGACTGTTCTGTTAGAGATCAGAGTGTTCTGTTAGAGATCAGGACTGTTCTGTTAGAGATCAAGAGTGTTCTGTTAGAGATCAGGACTGTACTGTTAGAGATCAGGACTGTTAGAGATCAGGACTGTTAGACATCAGGACTGTTCTGTTAGAGATCAGGACTGTTAGTTAGACATCAGGACTGTTCTGTTAGAGATCAGGACGGTTAGAGATCAGGACTGTTAGAGATCAGGACTGTTCTGTTAGAGATGAGGACTGTTCTGTTAGAGATCAGGACTGTTAGACATCAGGACTGTTAGACATCAGGACTGTTCTGTTAGAGATCATGACTGTTAGAGATCAGGACTGTTAGAGATCAGGACTGTTCTGTTAGAGATGAGGACTGTTCTGTTAGAGATCAGGACTGTTCTGTTAGAGATGAGGACTGTTCTGTTAGAGATCAAGAGTGTTCTGTTAGAGATCAGGACTGTTAGAGATCAGGACTGTTCTGTTAGAGATCAGGACTGTTCTGTTAGAGATCAGGACTGTTCTGTTAGAGATGAGGACTGTTCTGTTAGAGATCAGGACTGTTCAGGACTGTTAGAGATCAGGACTGTTCTGTTAGAGATCAGGACTGTTAGAGATCAGGACTGTTAGAGATCAGGACTGTTCTGTTAGAGATCAGGACTGTTCTGTTAGAGATCAGGATCTGTTAGAGATCAGGTCTGTTCTGTTAGAGATCAGGACTGTTCTGTTAGAGATCAGGACTGTTCTTTTTAGATCTGGATCAGGACTGTTAGACATCAGGACTGTTCTGTTAGAGATCAGGACTGTTAGAGATCAGGACTGTTAGAGATCAGGACTGTTCTGTTAGAGATCAGGACTGTTCTTTAGAGATCAGGACTGTTCTGTTAGAGATCAAGAGTGTTCTGTTAGAGATCAGGACTGAGAGATCAGGACTGTTCTGTTAGACTGTTCTGTTAGGATCAAGAGTGTTCTGTTAGAGATCAGTCAGGACTGTTCTGTTAGAGATCAGGACTGTTCTTTTAGAGATCAGGACTGTTCTGTTAGAGATCAGGACTGTTCTGTTAGAGATCAGGACTGTACTGTTAGAGATCAGGTCTGTTCTGTTGAGATCAGGACTGTTCTGTTAGAGATCAGGACTGTTAGAGATCAGGACTGTTAGACATCAGGACTGTTCTGTTAGAGATCAGGACTGTTAGAGATCAGGACTGTTAGAGATCAGGACTGTTCTGTTAGAGATCAGGACTGTTCTGTTAGAGATCAGGACTGTTCTGTTAGAGATCAGGACTGTTCTGTTAGAGATCAGGACTGTTCTGTTAGAGATCAGGACTGTTCTGTTAGAGATCAGGACTGTTCTGTTAGAGATCAGACTGATCAGGACTTTAGAGATCAGGACTGTTCTGTTAGAGATCAGGACTGTTCTGTTAGAGATGAGGACTGTTCTGTTAGAGATCAAGAGTGTTCTGTTAGAGATCAGGACTGTTCTGTTAGAGATCAAGAGTGTTCTGTTAGAGATCAGGACTGTTCTGTTAGAGATCAAGAGTGTTATGTTAGAGATCAGGACTGTACTGTTAGAGATCAGGACTGTTCTGTTAGAGATCAGGACTGTTAGAGATCAGGACTGTTCTGTTAGAGATCTGGATGGAGATCTGGACTGTTCTGTTAGAGATCAGGACTGTTCTGTTAGAGATCAGGACTGTTCTGTTAGAGATCAGGACTGTTCTGTTAGAGGACTGTTCTGTTAGAGATCAGGACTGTTCTGTTAGAGAGATCAGGACTGTTCTGTTAGAGATCAGGACTGTTAGAGATCAGGACTGTACTGTTAGAGATCAGGACTGTTAGAGATCAGGACTGTTAGAGATCAGGACTGTTCTGTTAGAGATCAGGACTGTTAGACATCAGGACTGTTCTGTTAGAGATCAGGAGTTAGAGATCAGGACTGTTAGAGATCAGGACTGTTCTGTTAGAGATGAGGACTGTTCTGTTAGAGATCAGGACTGTTAGACATCAGACTGTTAGACATCAGGACTGTTCTGTTAGAGATTGACTGTTAGAGATCAGGACTGTTAGAGATCAGGACTGTTCTGTTAGAGATGAGGACTGTTCTGTTAGAGATCAGGACTGTTCTGTTAGAGATCAGGACTGTTCTGTTAGAGATCAGGACTGTTAGAGATCAGGACTGTTCATTAGGACTGTTCTGTTAGAGATCAGGACTGTTAGAGATCAGGACTGTTCTGTTAGAGAGATAGAGAGGACTGTTCTGTTAGAGATCAGGACTGTTAGAGATCAGGACTGTTAGACATCAGGACTGTTCTGTTAGAGATCAGGACTGTTAGAGATCAGGACTGTTAGAGATCAGGACTGTTCTGTTAGAGATCAGGACTGTTCTGTTAGAGATCAGACTGTACTGTTAGGTCTGTTCTGTTATAGATCAGACTGTACTGTTAGAGATCAGGACTGTTAGAGATCAGGACTGTTCTTTTAGAGATCTGGACTGTTCTGTTAGAGATCAGGACTGTTCATTTAGAGATCAGGACTGTTCTGTTAGAGATCAGGTCTGTTCTGTTGTAGATCAGGACTGTTCTGTTAGAGATCAGGACTGTTAGAGATCAGGACTGTTAGACATCAGGACTGTTCTGTTAGAGATCAGGACTGTTAGAGATCAGGACTGTTAGAGATCAGGACTGTTCTGTTAGAGATCAGGACTGTTATTTTAGAGATCAGGACTGTTCTGTTAGAGATCAAGAGTGTTCTGTTAGAGATCAGGACTGTTAGAGATCAGGACTGTTCTGTTAGAGATCAAGAGTGTTCTGTTAGAGATCAGTCAGGACTGTTCTGTTAGAGATCAGGACTGTTCTTTTAGAGATCAGGACTGTTCTGTTAGAGATCAGGACTGTTCTGTTAGAGATCAGGACTGTACTGTTAGAGATCAGGTCTGTTCTGTTGTAGATCAGGACTGTTCTGTTAGAGATCAGGACTGTTAGAGATCAGGACTGTTAGACATCAGGACTGTTCTGTTAGAGATCAGGACTGTTAGAGATCAGGACTGTTAGAGATCAGGACTGTTCTGTTAGAGATCAGGACTGTTCTGTTAGAGATCAGGACTGTTCTGTTAGAGATCAGGACTGTTCTGTTAGAGATCAGGACTGTTCTGTTAGAGATCAGGACTGTTCTGTTAGAGATCAGGACTGTTCTGTTAGAGATCAGGACTGTTAGAGATCAGGACTGTTCTGTTAGAGATCAGGACTGTTCTGTTAGAGATGAGGACTGTTCTGTTAGAGATCAGAGACTGTTCTGTTAGAGATCAGGACTGTTCTGTTAGAGATCAGAGAGTGTTCTGTTAGAGATCAGGACTGTTCTGTTAGAGATCAAGAGTGTTCTGTTAGAGATCAGGACTGTACTGTTAGAGATCAGGACTGTTCTGTTAGAGATCAGGACTGTTAGAGATCAGGACTGTTCTTTTAGAGATCTGGACTGTTGGAGATCTGGACTGTTCTGTTAGAGATCAGGACTGTTCTGTTAGAGATCAGGACTGTTCTGTTAGAGATCAGGACTGTTCTGTTAGAGATCAGGACTGTTCTGTTAGAGATCAGGACTGTTCTGTTAGAGATCAGGACTGTTCTGTTAGAGATCAGGACTGTTCTGTTAGAGATCAGGACTGTTCTGTTAGAGATCAGGACTGTTAGAGATCAGGACTGTTCTGTTAGAGATCAGGACTGTTCTGTTAGAGATCAGGACTGTTAGAGATCAGGACTGTTCTGTTAGAGATCAGGACTGTTCTGTTAGAGATCAGGACTGTTAGAGATCAGGACTGTTCTGTTAGAGATCAGGACTGTTAGAGATCAGGACTGTTCTGTTAGAGATGAGCTGTTCTGTTCTGTTAGAGATCAGGACTGTTCTGTTAGAGATCAGGACTGTTCTGTTAGAGATCAGGACTGTTCTGTTAGAGATCAGGACTGTTAGAGATCAGGACTGTTCTGTTAGAGATCAGAGTGTTCTGTTAGACATGTTCTGTTAGAGATCAGGACTGTTAGAGATCAGGACTGTTAGAGATCAGGACTGTTCAGGACTGTTCTGTTAGAGATCAGGACTGTTCTGTTAGAGATCAGGACTGTTAGTTAGAGATCAGGACTGTTCTTTTAGAGATCAGGACTGTTCTGTTAGAGATCAGGACTGTTAGAGATCAGGACTGTTCTGTTAGAGATCAGGACTGTTCTGTTAGAGACTGTTCTGTTCAGGACTGTTAGAGATCAGGACTGTTCTGTTAGAGATCAGGACTGTTCTGTTAGAGATCAGGAGTGTTCTGTTAGAGATCAGGACTGTTCTTTAGAGATACTGTTCTGTTCTGTTAGAGATCAGGACTGTTCTGTTAGAGATCAAGAGTGTTCTGTTAGAGATCAGGACTGTTAGAGATCAGGACTGTTCTGTTAGAGATCAGGACTGTTAGAGATCAGTGTTCTGTTAGAGATCAGGACTGTCAGGACTGTTCTGTTAGAGATCAGGACTGTTCTTTTAGATCAGACTGTTCTGTTAGAGATCAGGACTGTTCTGTTAGAGATCAGGACTGTACTGTTAGAGATCAGGACTGTTCTGTTGAGATCAGATCAGGACTGTTAGAGATCAGGACTGTTAGAGATCAGGACTGTTAGACATCAGGACTGTTCTGTTAGAGATCAGGACTGTTAGAGATCAGGACTGTTAGAGATCAGGACTGTTCTGTTAGAGATCAGGACTGTTCTGTTAGAGATCAGGACTGTTCTGTTAGAGATCAGGACTGTTCTGTTAGAGATCAGGACTGTTCTGTTAGAGATCAGGACTGTTCTGTTAGAGATCAGGACTGTTCTGTTAGAGATCATGACTGTTATTTTAGAGATCAGGACTGTTCTGTTAGAGATCAGGACTGTTCTGTTAGAGATGAGGACTGTTCTGTTAGAGATCAAGAGTGTTCTGTTAGAGATCAGGACTGTTCTGTTAGAGATCAAGAGTGTTCTGTTAGAGATCAGGACTGTTCTGTTAGAGATCAAGAGTGTTATGTTAGAGATCAGGACTGTACTGTTAGAGATCAGGACTGTTCTGTTAGAGATCAGGACTGATTAGAGATCAGGACTGTTCTGTTAGAGAGACTGTTAGAGATCTGGACTGTTCTGTTAGAGATCAGGACTGTTCTGTTAGAGATCTGGACTGTTAGAGATCAGGACTGTTCTGTTAGAGATCAGGACTGTTCTGTTAGAGATCAGGACTGTTCTGTTAGAGATCAGGACTGTTCTGTTAGAGATCAGGACTGTTCTGTTAGAGATCAGGACTGTTAGAGATCAGGACTGTTCTGTTAGAGATCAGGACTGTTCTGTTAGAGATCAGGACTGTTAGAGATCAGGACTGTTCTGTTAGAGATCAGGACTGTTCAGGACTGTTAGAGATCAGGACTGTTCTGTTAGAGATCAGGACTGTTAGAGATCAGGACTGTTCTGTTAGAGATCAGGACTGTTCTGTTAGAGATCTGTTAGAGATCAGGACTGTTCTGTTAGAGATCAGGAGTTAGATCAGGACTGTTCTGTTAGAGATCAGGACTGTTCTGTTAGAGATCAGGACTGTTCTGTTAGAGATGAGGACTGTTAGAGATCAGGACTGTTCTGTTAGAGATCAGGACTGTTAGAGATCAGGACTGTTCTGTTAGAGATCAGATCAGGACTGTTCTGTTAGAGATCTGTTAGAGGACTGTTCTGTTAGAGATCAGGACTGTTCTGTTAGAGATCAGGACTGTTCTGTTAGAGATCAGGACTGAGATTCTGTTAGAGATCAGGACTGTTAGAGATCAGACTGACTGTTAGAGATCAGGACTGTTCTGTTAGAGATCAGGACTGTTATTTTAGAGATCAGGACTGTTCTGTTAGAGATAGTTCTGTTAGAGATGAGGACTGGACTGTTAGAGATCAGGACTGTTAGTTAGATCAGGACTGTTCTGTTAGAGATCAAGACTGACTGTTAGAGATCAGGACTGTTCTGTTAGAGATCAGACTGTTCTGTTAGAGATCAGGACTGTTCTGTTAGAGGATCAGAGAGACTGTTCTGACATCAGGACTGTTAGAGATCAGGACTGTTCTGTTAGAGATCAGGACTGTTAGAGATCAGGACTGTTAGAGATCAGGACTGTTCTGTTAGAGATCAGGACTGTTGCCAGAGACTGGACTGTTCTGTTAGAGATCAGGACTGTTCTGTTAGAGATCAGACTGTTCTGTTAGAGATCAGGACTGTTAGAGATCAGGACTGTTCTGTTAGAGATGAGGACTGTTCTGTTAGAGATCAGGACTGTTAGAGATCAGGACTGTTAGACATCAGGACTGTTCTGTTAGAGATCTGTTCTGTTAGAGATCAGGACTGTTAGAGATCAGGACTGTTCTGTTAGAGATGAGGACTGTTCTGTTAGAGATCAGGACTGTTCTGTTAGAGATCAGGACTGTTCTGTTAGAGATGAGGACTGTTCTGTTAGAGATCAGGACTGTTAGAGATCAGGACTGTTAGAGATCAGGACTGTTCTGTTAGAGATCAGGACTGTTCTGTTAGAGATCAGGACTGTTCTGTTAGAGATCAGGACTGTTCTGTTAGAGATCTGTTAGAGATCAGGACTGTTCTGTTAGACATCAGACTGACTGTTCAGGACTGTTAGAGATCAGGACTGTTAGAGATCAGGACTGTTCTGAGATCAGGACTGTCTAGAGATCAGGACTGTTAGAGATCAGGACTGTTCTGTTAGAGATCAGGACTGTTCTGTTAGAGATCAGGACTGTTAGAGATCAGGACTGTTCTTTTAGAGATCTGGACTGTTCTGTTAGAGATCAGGACTGTTCTGTTAGAGATCAGACTGTTCTTTTGTTCTGTTCTGTTAGAGATCAGGACTGTTCTGTTAGAGACTGTTCAGGATCTGTTCTGTTGAGATCAGGACTGTTCTGTTAGAGATCAGGACTGTTAGAGATCAGGACTGTTAGACATCAGGACTGTTCTGTTAGAGATCACTGGACTGTTAGAGATCAGGACTGTTAGAGATCAGGACTGTTCTGTTAGAGATCAGGACTGTTATTTTAGAGATCAGGACTGTTCTGTTAGAGATCAAGAGTGTTCTGTTAGAGATCAGGACTGTTAGAGATCAGGACTGTTCTGTTAGAGATCAAGAGTGTTCTGTTAGAGATCAGTCAGGACTGTTCTGTTAGAGATCAGGACTGTTCTTTTAGAGATCAGGACTGTTCTGTTAGAGATCAGGACTGTTCTGTTAGAGATCAGGACTGTACTGTTAGAGATCAGGTCTGTTCTGTTGTAGATCAGGACTGTTCTGTTAGAGATCAGGACTGTTAGAGATCAGGACTGTTAGACATCAGGACTGTTCTGTTAGAGATCAGGACTGTTAGAGATCAGGACTGTTAGAGATCAGGACTGTTCTGTTAGAGATCAGGACTGTTCTGTTAGAGATCAGGACTGTTCTGTTAGAGATCAGGACTAGAGTTCTGTTAGAGATCAGGACTGTTCTGTTAGAGATCAGGACTGTTCTGTTAGAGATCAGGACTGTTAGAGACACTGTTCTGTTAGGACTGTTCAGGACTGTTCTGTTAGAGATCAGGACTGTTAGAGATCAGGACTGTTAGAGATCAGGACTGTTCTGTTAGAGATCAGGACTGTTCTGTTAGAGATCAGGACTGTTCTGTTAGAGATGAGGACTGTTCTGTTAGAGATCAGGACTGTTAGAGATCAGGACTGTTAGACATCAGGACTGTTCTGTTAGAGATCAGGACTGTTCTGTTCTGTTAGAGATCAGGACTGTTCTGTTAGAGATCAGGACTGTTAGAGATCAGGACTGTTAGAGATCAGGACTGTTCTGTTAGAGATCAGGACTGTTAGAGATCAGGACTGTTAGAGATCAGGACTGTTCTGTTAGAGATCAGGACTGTTCTGTTAGAGATCAGGACTGTTCTGTTAGAGATCAGGACTGTTACTGTTAGAGATCAGGGTTCTGTTCTGTTTAGAGATCAGGACTGTACTGTTAGAGATCAGGACTGTTCAGGACTGTTAGAGATCAGGACTGTTCTTTTAGAGATCTGGACTGTTCTGTTAGAGATCAGGACTGTTCTGTTAGAGATCAGACTGTTCATTTAGAGGACTGTTCTGTTAGAGATCAGGTCTGTTCTGTTGAGATCAGGACTGTTCTGTTAGAGATCAGGACTGTTAGAGATCAGGACTGTTAGACATCAGGACTGTTCTGTTAGAGATCAGGACTGTTAGAGATCAGACTGTTAGAGATCAGGACTGTTCTGTTAGAGATCAGGACTGTTATTTTAGAGATCAGGACTGTTCTGTTAGAGATCAAGAGTGTTCTGTTAGAGATCAGGACTGTTAGAGATCAGGACTGTTCT
Organism: Oncorhynchus gorbuscha; assembly: GCF_021184085.1. Taxonomy (NCBI): domain Eukaryota; kingdom Metazoa; phylum Chordata; class Actinopteri; order Salmoniformes; family Salmonidae; genus Oncorhynchus; species Oncorhynchus gorbuscha. Next base: position 86,505,390 of record NC_060176.1, read on the forward strand.
GTTAGAGATCAAGAGTGTTCTGTTAGAGATCAGGACTGTTCTGTTAGAGATCAGGACTGTTCTTTTAGAGATCAGGACTGTTCTGTTAGAGATCAGGACTGTTCTGTTAGAGATCAGGACTGTACTGTTAGAGATCAGGTCTGTTCTGTTGTAGATCAGGACTGTTCTGTTAGAGATCAGGACTGTTAGAGATCAGGACTGTTAGACATCAGGACTGTTCTGTTAGAGATCAGGACTGTTAGAGATCTGTTAGAGATCAGGACTGTTCTGTTAGAGATCAGGACTGTTCTGTTAGAGATCAGGACTGTTCTGTTAGAGATCAGGACTGTTCTGTTAGAGATCAGGACTGTTCTGTTAGAGATCAGGACTGTTCTGTTAGAGATCATGACTGTTATTTTAGAGATCAGGACTGTTCTGTTAGAGATCAGGACTGTTCTGTTAGAGATGAGGACTGTTCTGTTAGAGATCAAGAGTGTTCTGTTAGAGATCAGGACTGTTCTGTTAGAGATCAA
>NC_060176.1:86506001-86518977 GCF_021184085.1 Oncorhynchus gorbuscha
GAATCTCCATGTTGTAGTCTACTCTATTTCCTGTTGGCTACTCCAGAATCTGCATGTTGTAGTCTACTCTATTTCCTGTTGGCTACTCCAGAATCTGCATGTTGTAGTCTACTCTATTTCCTGTTGGCTACTCCAGAATCTGCATGTTGTAGCCTACTCTATTTCCTGTTGGCTACTCCAGAATCTGCATGTTGTAGTCTACTCTATTTCCTGTTGGCTACTCCAGAATCTGCCATGTTGTAGTCTACTCTATTTCCTGTTGGCTACTCCAGAATCTGCATGTTGTAGTCTACTCTATTTCCTGTTGGCTACTCCAGAATCTCCATGTTGTAGTCTACTCTATTTCCTGTTGGCTACTCCAGAATCTGCATGTTGTAGTCTACTCTATTTCCTGTTGGCTACTCCAGAATCTGCATGTTGTAGTCTACTCTATTTCCTGTTGGCTACTCCAGAATCTGCATGTTGTAGTCTACTCTATTTCCTGTTGGCTACTCCAGAATCTCCATGTTGTAGTCTACTCTATTTCCTGTTGGCTACTCCACCTCCGTTGTAGTTCTATCCTTATTTCTCCTGTTGCATACTCCAGAACCTATGTTGCAGTCTACTCATTTCCTGTTGGCTACTCCAGAATCTCCATGTTGTAGTCTACTCTATTTCCTGTTGGCTACTCCAGAATCTCCATGTTGTAGTCTACTCTATTTCCTGTTGGCTACTCCAGAATCTGCATGTTGTAGCCTACTCTATTTCCTGTTGGCTACTCCAGAATCTGCATGTTGTAGCCTACTCTATTTCCTGTTGGCTACTCCAGAATCTCCATGTTGTAGTCTACTCTATTTCCTGTTGGCTACTCCAGAATCTGCATGTTGTAGTCTACTCTATTTCCTGTTGGCTACTCCAGAATCTGCATGTTGTAGTCCCCACTAGTGGGAGTGTTTCCACTGGCTACTCCAGAATCATGTTGTAGTCTACTCTATTTCCTGTTGGCTACTCCAGTCCCACTAGAGTGGGCAGATGAAAAGCTTTCTGGGTAAATAGAACATTGTTTGGGTTTCCAGCTGAACAATAAATACAGTAATGATAAGGAAACCAGGGTTTAGGGCCCTACACTGCTATCACCATAATGACAAGGAGACTGTGGGGATTAGGCCCCAGCACTGCTATCACCATAATGACAAGGAGACCGGGGATTAGGCCCTACACTGCTATCACCATAATGACAAGGAGACCGGGATTAGGCCCTACACTGCTATCACCATAATGACAAGGAGACCAGGGATGAGGCCCTACACTGCTATCACCATAATGACAATGAGATCCAGGGATTAGGGCCCTACACTGCAATCACCATAATAACAAGGGAGACAGGGAAGGCCCTACACTGAGACCAGACCAGGGATTAGGGCCCTACACTGCTATCACCATAATGACAAGGAGACCAGGGTTTAGGGCCTTACACTGCTATCACCATAATGACAAGGAGACCAGTGATTAGGGCCCTAACCTGCTATCACCATAATAACAAGGAGACCAGGGTTTAGGGCCTTACACTGCTATCACCTAAATAACAAGGAGACCAGGGATTAGGGCCCTACACTGCTATCACCATAATAACAAGGAGACCAGGGATTAGGGCCCTACACTGCTATCACCATAATGACAAGGAGACCAGGATTAGGGCCCTACACTGCTATCACCATAATAACAAGGAGACCAGGGATTAGGGCCCTACACTGCTATCACCATAATGACAAGGAGACCAGGGATTAGGCCCTACACTGCTATCACCATAATAACAAGGAGACCAGGGATTAGGGGCCCTACACTGCTATAACCATAATGACAAGGAGACCAGGGATTAGGGCCCTACACTGCTATCACCATAATGACAAGGGAGACCAGGGATTGGGCCCTACACTGCTATCACCATAATGACAAGGAGACCAGGGATTAGGGCCCTAACCTGCTATCACCATACTGACAAGGAGACCAGGGATTAGGGCCCTACACTGCTATCACCATAATGACAAGGAGACCAGGGATTAGGGGCCCTACACTGCTATCACCATAATAACAAGGAGACCAGGGATGAGGGCCCTACACTGCTATCACCATAATAACAAGGAGACCAGGGATTAGGGCCCTACACTGCTATCACCATAATGACAATGAGACCAGGGATTAGGGCCCTACACTGCTATCACCATAATGACAAGGAGACCAGGGATTAGGGCCCTACAATGCTATCACCATAATGACAAGGAGACCAGGGTTTAGGGCCTTACACTGCTATCACCATAATGACAAGGAGACCAGGGATTAGGGGCCCTAACCTGCTATCACCATAATAACAAGGAGACCAGGGTTTAGGGCCTTACACTGCTATCACCTAAATAACAAGGAGACCAGGGATTAGGGCCCTACACACTGCTATCACCATAATAACAAGGAGACCAGGGATTAGGGCCCTACACTGCTATCACCATAATGACAAGGAGACCAGGATTAGGGCCCTACACTGCTATCACCATAATAACAAGGAGACCAGGGATTAGGGCCCTACACTGCTATCACCATAATGACAAGGGAGACCAGGGATTAGGCCCTACACTGCTATCACCATAATAACAAGGAGACCAGGGATTAGGGCTCTACACTGCTATCACCATAATGACAAGGAGACCAGGGATTAGGCCCTACACTGCTATCACCATAATAACAAGGGAGACCAGGATTAGGCCCTACACTGCTATCAACATAATAACAATGAGACCAGGGTTTAGGGCCCTAACCTGCTATCACCATAATAACAAGGAGACCAGGGATTAGGGCCCTACACTGCTATCACCATAATGACAAGGAGACCGGAGATTAGGCCCTACACTGCTATCACCATAATGACAAGGAGACCAGGGATTAGGGCCCTACACTGCTATTTCCATAATGACAAGGAGACCAGGGATTAGGGGCCCTACACTGCTATCACCATAATGACAAGAGACCAGGGATTAGGGCCCTACACTGCTATCACCATAATGACAAGGAGACCAGGGATTAGGGCCCTACAATGCTATCACATTTTATCAGTCACATACACATATTTAGCAGATGTTTCTGCAGGTGTAGCAAAATGCTTGTGTTCCTTGCTCCAACAGTGCAGTAGTATCTAACAATTCACAACAATACACACACATATATAGTAAGAGGTTGGAGTTCAGAAATATATAAATATTAAGACGACCAATGCCAGAGTGGCGTCGACTGAAATACAGTAGAATAGAATACAGTATATATATGTGAAATGAGTAAAGCAGTATGTAAACATTATTAAAGTGACTAGTTAGTAAATACAGTAGAATAGAATACAGTATATACATATGAGATGGGTAAAGCAGTATGTAAACATTATTAAAGTGACTAGTTAGTAAATACAGTAGAATAGAATACAGTATATACATATGAGATGAGTAAAACAGTATGTAAATATCATTAAAGTGACTAGTTAGTAAATACAGTAGAATAGAATACAGTATATACATATGAGATGGGTAAAGCAGTATGTAAACGTTATTAAAGTGACTAGTTAGTAAATACAGTAGAATAGAATACAGTATATACATATGAGATGGGTAAAGCAGTATGTAAACATTATTAAAGTGACCAGTGATTCTATGTCTCTGTATATGGGGCAGCAGCCTCTAAGGTGCAGGGTTGAGTAACCGGGTGTGTAACCTGATGGCCTTGAGATAGAAGCTGTTTTTCAGTCTCTCAATCCCAGCTTTGATGCACCTGTACTGATCTCACCTTCTGGATGATAGCGGGGTGAACAGGCAGTGGCTCGGGTGGTTGTTGTCCTTGATTATCTTTTTGGCCTTCCTGTGACATCGGGTGGTGTAGGTGTCCTGGAGGGACACTTGGACTCTGGGGGTACTTGGCCTATCCACAGGGAGTACTTGAGAAGACTCATGAGACCATAGATTTACTGGTAAAATGTACATTCAGGGGTCGTTCAGGGGTACTCTATCCACTATTTCAGGGATACTAGGACCCTGGGGTACTCTATCCACGAGTTCAGGGGTACTAGGACCCTGGGGGTACTCTATCTTCTATTTCAGGGGTACTAGGACCTGGGGTACTCTATCCTCTTTCAGGGTTAAACTCTATCCACTAGTTCAGGGTACTATGACCCTGAGGGTATTCTATCCACTAGTTCAGGGGTACTATGACCTGGGGAGCACTCTATCCACTAGTTCAGGGGTACTAGGACCCTGGGGGTACTCTATCCACTAGTTCAGGGGTACTAGGACCCTGGGGGTACTCTATCCACTCAGTTCAGGGGTACTAGGACCCTGGGGTACTCTATCCACTAGTTCAGGGGTACTAGGACCCTGGGGTTCTCCTATCCACTAGTTCAGGGGTACTAGACCCCTGGGGTACTCTATCCACTAGTTCAGGGGTACTAGGACCCTGGGGGTTCTCTATCCACTAGTTCAGGGTACTAGGACCCTGGGGGTACTCTATCCACTAGTTCAGGGGTACTAGGACCCTGGGGTTCTCTATCCACTAGTTCAGGGTACTCTATCCACTAGTTCAGGGGTTCTCTATCCACTAGTTCAGGGGTACTAGGACCCTGGGGGTTCTCTATCCACTAGTTCAGGGGGTACTCTATCCACTAGTTCAGGGGTACTAGGACTCTGGGGGTACTCTATCCACTAGTTCAGGGGTACTAGGACCCTGGGGTACTCTCTATCCACTAGTTCAGGGGTACTAGGACCCTGGGGGTACTCTATCCACTAGTTTAGGGGTACTAAGACCCTGGGGTTCTCTATCCACTAGTTTCAGGGGTACTAGGACCCTGGGGTACTCTATCCACTAGTTCAGGGGTACTAGGACCCTGGGGGTTCTCTATCCACTAGTTCAGGGTACTAGGACCCTGGGGGTACTCTATCCACTAGTTCAGGGTACTAGGACCTGGGGGTTCTCTATCCACTAGTTCAGGGGTACTCTATCCACTAGTTCAGGGGTACTAGGACCCTGGGGGTACTCCCTATCCACTAGTTCCAGGGGTACTAGGACCCTGGGGGTACTCTATCCACTAGTTCAGGGGTACTAGGACCCTGGGGGTACTCTATCCACTAGTTTAGGGGTACTCTATCCACTAGTTCAGGGTACTAGGACCCTGGGGGTACTCTATCCACTAGTTCAGGGGTACTAGGACCCTGGGGTACTCTATCCACTAGTTTAGGGGTACTCTATCACTAGTTCAGGGTTCTCTATCCACTAGTTCAGGGGTTTCTCTATCCACTAGTTCAGGGTTCTCTATCCACTAGTTCAGGGTACTCCTGGCAGAGCTACATTCAGTTGGTGGTACTAGGACCTGTCCTGGCAGAGCTACATTCAGTTGGTGGTACTGTAACTGATTAGGTTAGAACCACTGGTCTACACTGTACAGCTCCGACTGCCTTTTCTTTCACACACTAGGCTGAACCGCATGAAATGTAATCTCTTAATGCTGTTTGACATCAATACATACAGAATTGAAAACAGGTTATAAAATGCCAGGAATGTTCACATTATTGCTATCTGTGTATCCTTCTAAAATCACCACTTTCACAGACCATAGTCATGTATTCCTGCACCTGTTTGCAGTGCTCCCATTAACTCTGCATGTCAGAGCCAAATCAAATCACATTTTTTTCTCACATACACATGGTTAGCAGATGTTAAATGCGAGGTGCCAAATGCTTGTACTTCTAGTCACTATGGTTGAAAAATTCCGGTATTTTTTTTTTTTAAGTGAAGTTTCCAGAAATTCCATTTGAAAAGTAATAATAAGAAGAAGCTAAATCTGAATCCTCAAACCAGGATTTCTTCTGGAAAAGGGGAAATTTTGCAACCCTAGTTACCGTAATTTTACAACCTTAGCTGTCAAAGTTACCGTAATTTTACAACCTTAGCTGTCACCAAACAATATTGTACTGTCTTAATACATAACACACAGGCCCAGCAATCCTCCCTCCATCTGATGAGGTTGGTCATTTAAACAGCCTGATGAGGTTGGTCATTTAAACAGCCTGATGAGGTTGGTCATTTAAACAGCCTGATGAGGTTGGTCATTTATACAATCTGATGAGGTTGGTCATTTATACAGTCTGATGAGGTTGGTCATTTAAACAGCCTGATGAGGTTGGTCATTTATACAGTCTGATGAGGTTGGTCATTTAAACAGTCTGATGAGGTTGGTCATTTAAACAGTCATGAGGAAGTTGGTCATTTAAACAGCCTAATGAGGTTGGTCATTTATACAGTCTGATGAGGTTGGTCATTTATACAGTCTGATGAGGTTGGTCATTTATACAGTCTGATGAGGTTGGTCATTTAAACAGTCTGATGAGGTTGGTAATATATACAGTCTGATGAGGATGGTCATTTATACAGTCTGATGAGGTTGGTCATTTAAACAGTCTGATGAGGTTGGTAATATATACAGTCTGATGAGGTTGGTCATTTATACAGTCTGATGAGGTTGGTCATTTAAACAGTCTGATGAGATTGGTCATTTAAACAGTCTGATGAGGTTGGTCATTTAAACAGTCTGATGAGGTTGGTCATTTATACAGTCTGATGAGGTTGGTCATTTATACAGTCTGATGAGGTTGGTCATTTAAACAGTCTGATGAGGTTGGTCATTTATACAGCCTGATGAGGTTGGTCATGAGGTTGGGTAACTGACTGGAGGCAGTGACATGGTGGTAACTGACTGGAGGCAGTGACATGGTGGTAACTGACTGGAGGCAGTGACATGGTGGTAACTGACTGGAGGCAGTGACATGGAACTGCTGACTGAGGCAGACATGGTGGTAACTGACTGGAGGCAGTAACATGGTGGCAACTGACCGAAGAGCAGTGACATGAGTGGTAATCGACGGACTAGTGGCCAACGACTGAAACGTGACATGGTGGTAACGACTGGAGGCAGTGACATGGTGGTAACTAGCAGCTGGAGGCAGTGACATGGTGGTAACTGACTGGAGGCGGTAACAACATGGTGGTGCAACTGACTGGAGGCAGTGACATGATGGTAACTGACTGGAGGCAGTGACATGATGGTAACTGACTGGAGGCAGTGACATGGTGGTAACTGACTGGAGGAAGTGACATGATGGTACACATGGACTTGGAGCAGTGACATGGTGGCAACTGACTGGAGGCAGTGACATGGTGGTAACAAGTGACATGGTGGTAACTGACTGGAGGCAGTGACATGGTAACTGACTGGAGGCAGTGACATGGTGGTAACTGACTGGAGGCAGTGACATGGTGGCAATGACTGGAGGCAGTGACATGGTGGTAACTGACTGGAGGCAGTGACATGGTGGAACCTGACTGGAGGCAGTGACATGGTGGTAACTGGAGGCAGTGACATGGTGGTAACGACTGGAGGCAGTGACATGGTGAGAACTGACTGGAGGCAGTGACATGGTGGTAACTGACTGGAAGGGTGACATGGTGGTAACTGACTGGGGCAGTGACATGATGGTAACTGACTGGAGGCAGTGACATGGTGGTAACTGACTGGAGGCAGTGACATGGTGGTAACTGACTGGAGGCAGTGACATGAGTAGTAGCAACATGATATTGGCAACTGGAGAGCAGTGACATGTGGCCAACTGACTGGAAACGTGACATGGTAGTAACGGCTGAAGCAGTGACATGGTGGCCAACTGACTGGAAACGTGATGATATTGTAACGGCTGAGGCGATATTCCATGGTAAGCCAACAGCTGGAGGCAGTGACATAGGTGGCTAACAAACGCAGTGGTAACTGACTGGAGAGCAGCGACATGATGGTAACTGACTGGGGCAGCGACATGGTGGTAACTGACTGGAGGCAGTGACATGGTGGTAACTGACTGGAGGCAGTGACATGGTGGTAACTGACTGGAGGCAGTGACATGGTGGTAACTGACTGGAGGCAGTGACATGGTGGTAACTGACTGGAGGCAGTGACATGGTGGTAACTGACTGGAGGCAGTGACATGGTGGTAACTGACTGGAGGCAGTGACATGGTGGTAACTGACTGGAGGCAGTGACATGGTGGTAACTGACTGGAGGCAGTGACATGGTGGTAACTGACTGGAGGCAGTGACATGGTGGTAACTGACTGGAGGCAGTGACATGGTGGTAACTGACTGGAGGCAGTGACATGGTGGTAACTGACTGGAGGCAGTGACATGGTGGTAACTGACTGGAGGCAGTGACATGGTGGTAACTGACTGGAGGCAGTGACATGGTGGTAACTGACTGGAGGCAGTGACATGGTGGTAACTGACTGGAGGCAGTGACATGGTGGTAACTGACTGGAGGCAGTGACATGGTGGTAACTGACTGGAGGCAGTGACATGGTGGTAACTGACTGGAGGCAGTGACATGGTGGTAACTAGGCATGATGGTAACTGACTGGAGGCAGTGACATGGTGGTAACTGACTGGAGGCAGTGACATGGTGGTAACTGACTGGAGGCAGTGACATGGTGGTAACTGACTGGAGGCAGTGACATGGTGGTAACTGACTGGAGGCAGTGACATGGTGGTAACTGACTGGAGCGTGACATGGTGGTAACTGACTGGAGGCAGTGACATGGTGGTAACTGACTGGAGGCAGTGACATGGTGGTAACTGACTGGAGGCAGTGACATGGTGGTAACTGACTGGAGGCAGTGACATGAGTGGTAACTGACTGGAGGCAGTGACATGGTGGTAACTGACTGGAGGCAGTGACATGGTGGTAACTGACTGGAGGCAGTGACATGGTGGTAACTGACTGGAGGCAGTGACATGGTGGTAACTGACTGGAGGCAGTGACATGGTGGTAACTGACTGGAGGCAGTGACATGGTGGTAACTGACTGGAGGCAGTGACATGGTGGTAACTGACTGGAGGCAGTGACATGGTGGTAACTGACTGGAGGCAGTGACATGGTGGTAACTGACTGGAGGCAGTGACATGGTGGTAACTGACTGGAGGCAGTGACATGGTGGTAACTGACTGGAGGCAGTGACATGGTGGTAACTGACTGGAGGCAGTGACATGGTGGTAACTGACTGGAGGCAGTGACATGGTGGTAACTGACTGGAGGCAGTGACATGGTGGTAACTGACTGGAGGCAGTGACATGGTGGTAACTGACTGGAGGCAGTGACATGGTGGTAACTGACTGGAGGCAGTGACATGGTGGTAACTGACTGGAGGCAGTGACATGGTGGTAACTGACTGGAGGCAGTGACATGGTGGTAACTGACTGGAGGCAGTGACATGGTGGTAACTGACTGGAGGCAGTGACATGGTGGTAACTGACTGGAGGCAGTGACATGGTGGTAACTGACTGGAGGCAGTGACATGGTGGTAACTGACTGGAGGCAGTGACATGGTGGCTAACTGACTGGAGGCAGTGACATGGTGGTAACTGACTGGAGGCAGTGACATGGTGGTAACTGACTGGAGGCAGTGACATGGTGGTAACTGACTGGAGGCAGTGACATGGTGGTAACTGACTGGAGGCAGTGACATGGTGGTAACTGACTGGAGGCAGTGACATGGTGGTAACTGACTGGAGGCAGTGACATGATGGTAACTGACTGGAGGCAGTGACATGGTGGTAACTGACTGGAGGCAGTGACATGGTGGTAACTGACTGGAGGCAGTGACATGGTGGTAACTGACTGGAGGCAGTGACATGGTGGTAACTGACTGGAGGCAGTGACATGGTGGTAACTGACTGGAGGCAGTGACATGGTGGTAACTGACTGGAGGCAGTGACATGGTGGTAACTGACTGGAGGCAGTGACATGGTGGTAACTGACTGGAGGCAGTGACATGGTGGTAACTGACTGGAGGCAGTGACATGGTGGTAACTGACTGGAGGCAGTGACATGGTGGTAACTGACTGGAGGCAGTGACATGGTGGTAACTGACTGGAGGCAGTGACATGGTGGTAACTGACTGGAGGCAGTGACATGGTGGTAACTGACTGGAGGCAGTGACATGGTGGTAACTGACTGGAGGCAGTGACATGGTGGTAACTGACTGGAGGCAGTGACATGGTGGTAACTGACTGGAGGCAGTGACATGGTGGTAACTGACTGGAGGCAGTGACATGGTGGTAACTGACTGGAGGCAGTGACATGGTGGTAACTGACTGGAGGCAGTGACATGAGTGGTAACTGACTGGAGGCAGTGACATGGTGGTAACTGACTGGAGGCAGTGACATGGTGGTAACTGACTGGAGGCAGTGACATGGTGGTAACTGACTGGAGGCAGTGACATGGTGGTAACTGACTGGAGGCAGTGACATGGTGGTAACTGACTGGAGGCAGTGACATGGTGGTAACTGACTGGAGGCAGTGACATGGTGGTAACTGACTGGAGGCAGTGACATGGTGGTAACTGACTGGAGGCAGTGACATGGTGGTAACTGACTGGAGGCAGTGACATGGTGGTAACTGACTGGAGGCAGTGACATGGTGGTAACTGACTGGAGGCAGTGACATGGTGGTAACTGACTGGAGGCAGTGACATGGTGGTAACTGACTGGAGGCAGTGACATGGTGGTAACTGACTGGAGGCAGTGACATGGTGGTAACTGACTGGAGGCAGTGACATGGTGGTAACTGACTGGAGGCAGTGACATGGTGGTAACTGACTGGAGGCAGTGACATGGTGGTAACTGACTGGAGGCAGTGACATGGTGGTAACTGACTGGAGGCAGTGACATGGTGGTAACTGACTGGAGGCAGTGACATGGTGGTAACTGACTGGAGGCAGTGACATGGTGGTAACTGACTGGAGGCAGTGACATGGTGGTAACTGACTGGAGGCAGTGACATGGTGGTAACTGACTGGAGGCAGTGACATGGTGGTAACTGACTGGAGGCAGTGACATGGTGGTAACTGACTGGAGGCAGTGACATGGTGGTAACTGACTGGAGGCAGTGACATGGTGGTAACTGACTGGAGGCAGTGACATGGTGGTAACTGACTGGAGGCAGTGACATGGTGGTAACTGACTGGAGGCAGTGACATGGTGGTAACTGACTGGAGGCAGTGACATGGTGGTAACTGACTGGAGGCAGTGACATGGTGGTAACTGACTGGAGGCAGTGACATGGTGGTAACTGACTGGAGGCAGTGACATGGTGGTAACTGACTGGAGGCAGTGACATGGTGGTAACTGACTGGAGGCAGTGACATGGTGGTAACTGACTGGAGGCAGTGACATGGTGGTAACTGACTGGAGGCAGTGACATGGTGGTAACTGACTGGAGGCAGTGACATGGTGGTAACTGACTGGAGGCAGTGACATGGTGGTAACTGACTGGAGGCAGTGACATGGTGGTAACTGACTGGAGGCAGTGACATGGTGGTAACTGACTGGAGGCAGTGACATGGTGGTAACTGACTGGAGGCAGTGACATGGTGGTAACTGACTGGAGGCAGTGACATGGTGGTAACTGACTGGAGGCAGTGACATGGTGGTAACTGACTGGAGGCAGTGACATGGTGGTAACTGACTGGAGGCAGTGACATGGTGGTAACTGACTGGAGGCAGTGACATGGTGGTAACTGACTGGAGGCAGTGACATGGTGGTAACTGACTGGAGGCAGTGACATGGTGGTAACTGACTGGAGGCAGTGACATGGTGGTAACTGACTGGAGGCAGTGACATGGTGGTAACTGACTGGAGGCAGTGACATGGTGGTAACTGACTGGAGGCAGTGACATGGTGGTAACTGACTGGAGGCAGTGACATGGTGGTAACTGACTGGAGGCAGTGACATGGTGGTAACTGACTGGAGGCAGTGACATGGTGGTAACTGACTGGAGGCAGTGACATGGTGGTAACTGACTGGAGGCAGTGACATGGTGGTAACTGACTGGAGGCAGTGACATGGTGGTAACTGACTGGAGGCAGTGACATGGTGGTAACTGACTGGAGGCAGTGACATGGTGGTAACTGACTGGAGGCAGTGACATGGTGGTAACTGACTGGAGGCAGTGACATGGTGGTAACTGACTGGAGGCAGTGACATGGTGGTAACTGACTGGAGGCAGTGACATGGTGGTAACTTGACTGGAGGCAGTGACATAGGTGGTAACTGACTGGAGGCAGTGACATGGTGGTAACTGACTGGAGGCAGTGACATGGTGGTAACTGACTGGAGGCAGTGACATGGTGGTAACTGACTGGAGGCAGTGACATGGTGGTAACTGACTGGAGGCAGTGACATGGTGGTAACTGACTGGAGGCAGTGACATGGTGGTAACAGCATGATGGTAACTGACTGGAGGCAGTGACATGGTGGTAACTGACTGGAGGCAGTGACATGGTGGTAACTGACTGGAGGCAGTGACATGGTGGTAACTGACTGGAGGCAGTGACATGGTGGTAACTGACTGGAGGCAGTGACATGGTGGTAACTGACTGGCGTAGTGATGACAGTGACATGGTGGTAACTGACTGGAGGCAGTGACATGGTGCAGGGGTAACTGACTGGAGGCAGTGACATGGTGGTAACTGACTGGAGGCAGTGACATGGTGGTAACTGACTGGAGGCAGTGACATGGTGGTAACTGACTGGAGGCAGTGACATGGTGGTAACTGACTGGAGGCAGTGACATGGTGGTAACTGACTGGAGGCAGTGACATGAGTGGTAACTGACTGAGGGCAGTGACATGGTGGTAACTGACTGGAGGCAGTGACATGGTGGTAACTGACTGGAGGCAGTGACATGGTGGTAACTGACTGGAGGCAGTGACATGGTGGTAACTGACTGGAGGCAGTGACATGGTGGTAGCTTGACTGGAGGCAGTGACATGGTGGTAACTGACTGGGGAGGCAGGTGACATGGTCTCGACTGGCTGGAGGCAGTGACATGGTGGTAACAACATGGTGGTAACTGACTGGAGGCAGTGACATG
>NC_060176.1:86519077-86534544 GCF_021184085.1 Oncorhynchus gorbuscha
GTCCCACTAGTGGAGTGTTTCCACCACCGTCCCAAGGCCCTAGAGGGCAGATGAAAAGCTTTCTGGGTAAATAGAACATTGTTTGGGTTTCAGCTGAACAATAAATACAGTAATGATAAGGAACCAGGGTTTAGGGCCCTACACTGCTATCACCATAATGACAAGGAGATCGGGGATTAGGGCCCTACACTGCTATCACCATAATGACAAGGAGACCGGGGGATTAGGGCCCTACACTGCTATCACCATAATGACAAGGAGACCGGGGATTAGGCCCTACACTGCTATCACCATAATGACAAGGAGACCAGGGATGAGGGCCTACACTGCTATCACCATAATGACAAGGAGACCGGGATTAGGGCCCTACACTGCAATCACCATAATAACAAGGGAGACCAGGGATTAGGGCCCTACACTGCTATCACCATAATGACAAGGAGACCAGGGATTAGGGCCCTACACTGCTATCACCATAATGACAAGGAGACCAGGGTTTAGGCCTTACACTGCTATCACCATAATGACAAGGAGACCAGTGATTAGGGCTAACCTGCTATCACCATAATAACAAGGAGACCAGGGTTTAGGGCCTTACACTGCTATCACCTAAATAACAAGGAGACCAGGGATTAGGGCCCTACACTGCTATCACCATAATAACAAGGAGACCAGGGATTAGGGCCCCTACACTGCTATCACCATAATGACAAGGAGACCAGGGATTAGGGGCCCTACACTGCTATCACCATAATAACAAGGAGACTAGGATTAGGGCCCTACACTGCTATCACCATAATGACAAGGAGACCAGGGATTAGGGCCCTACACTGCTATCACCATAATAACAAGGAGACCAGGGATTAGGGCCCTACACTGCTATAACCATAATGACAAGGGAGACCGGGATTAGGGCCCTACACTGCTATCACCATAATGACAAGGAGACCAGGGATTAGGGCCCTACACTGCTATCAACATAATGACAAGGAGACCAGGGATTAGGGCTAACCTGCTATCACCATACTGACAAAGGAGACCAGGGATTAGGGCCCTACACTGCTATCACCATAATGACAAGGAGACCAGGGATTAGGGCCCTACACTGCTATCACCATAATAACAAGGAGACCAGGGATGAGGGCCCTACACTGCTATCACCATAATGACAATGAGACCAGGGATTAGGGCCCTACACTGCTATCACCATAATGACAAGGGGAGACCAGGGATTAGGGCCCTACACTGCTATCACCATAATGACAAGGAGACCAGGGATTAGGCCCTACAATGCTATCACCATAATGACAAGGAGACCAGGGTTTAGGCCTTGCTGCTATCACCATAATGACAAGGAGACCAGGGATTAGGGCCCTAACCTGCTATCACCATAATAACAAGGAGACCAGGGTTTAGGCCTTACACTGCTATCACCTAACAAGGAGACCAGGGATTATACACTGCTATCAATAACAAGGAGACCAGGGATTAGGGCCCTACACTGCTATCACCATAATGACAAGGAGACCAGGGATTAGGCCCTACACTGCCCTATCACCATAATGACAATGAGACCAGGGATTAGGGCCCTACACTGCTATCACCATAATGACAAGGAGACCAGGGATTAGGGCCCAACCTGCTATCACCATACTGACAAGGAGACCAGGATTAAGGCTGCTATCACCATAATGACAAGGAGACCAGGGATTAGGGCCCTACACTGCTATCACCATAATAACAAGGAGACCAGGGATGAGGGCCCTACACTGCTATCACCATAATGACAATGAGACCAGGGATTAGGGCCCTACACTGCTATCACCATAATGACAAGGAGACCAGGGATTAGGGGCCCTACACTGCTATCACCATAATGACAAGGAGACCAGGGATTAGGGCCCTACAATGCTATCACCATAATGACAAGGAGACCAGGGTTTAGGGCCTTACACTGCTATCACCATAATAACAAGGAGACCAGGGATTAGGGCCCTACACTGCTATCACCATAATGACAAGGAGACCAGGGATTAGGGCCCTACACTGCTATCACCATAATAACAAGGAGACCAGGGATTAGGGCCCTACACTGCTATCAACATAATAACAATGAGACCAGGGTTTAGGGCCCTAACCTGCTATCACCATAATAACAAGGAGACCAGGGATTAGGGCCCTACACTGCTATCACCATAATGACAATGAGACCAGGGATTAGGGCCCTACACTGCTATCACCATAATGACAAGGAGACCAGGGATTAGGGCCCTACACTGCTATCACCATAATGACAAGGAGACCAGGGTTTAGGGCCTTACACTGCTATCACCATAATGACAAGGAGACCAGCGATTAGGGCCCTAACCTGCTATCACCATAATAACAAGGAGACCAGGGTTTAGGGCCTTACACTGCTATCACCTAAATAACAAGGAGACCAGGGATTAGGGCCCTACACTGCTATCACCATAATAACAAGGAGACCAGGGATTAGGGCCCTACACTGCTATCACCATAATGACAAGGAGACCAGGGATTAGGGCCCTACACTGCTATCACCATAATGACAATGAGACCAGGGATTAGGGCCCTACACTGCTATCACCATAATGACAAGGAGACCAGGGATTAGGGCCCTAACCTGCTATCACCATACTGACAAGGAGACCAGGGATTAGGGCCCTACACTGCTATCACCATAATGACAAGGAGACCAGGGATTAGGGCCCTACATCAGTTATCACCATAATAACAAGGAGACCAGGGATGAGGGCCCTACACTGCTATCACCATAATGACAATGAGACCAGGGATTAGGGCCCTACACTGCTATCACCATAATGACAAGGAGACCAGGATTAGGGCCCTACACTGCTATCACCATAATGACAAGGAGACCAGGGATTAGGGCCCTACAATGCTATCACCATAATGACAAGGAGACCAGGTTTAGGGCCTCACACTGCTATCACCATAATAACAAGGAGACCAGGGATTAGGGCCCTACACTGCTATCACCATAATGACAAGGAGACCAGGGATTAGGGCCTTACACTGCTATCACCATAATAACAAGGAGACCAGGATTAGGGCCCTACACTGCTATCAACATAATAACAATGAGACCAGGGTTTAGGGCCCTAACCTGCTATCACCATAATAACAAGGAGACCAGGGATTAGGGGCCCTACACTGCTATCACCATAATGACAATGAGACCAGGGATTAGGGCCCTACACTGCTATCACCATAATGACAAGAGACCAGGATTAGGGTCTCACACTGCTATCACCATAATGACAAGGAGACCAGGGTTTAGGGCCTTACACTGCTATCACCATAATGACAAGGAGACCAGCGATTAGGGCCCCAACCTGCTATCACCATAATAACAAGGAGACCAGGGTTTAGGGCCTTACACTGCTATCACCTAAATAACAAGGAGACCAGGGATTAGGGCCCTACACTGCTATCACCATAATAACAAGGAGACCAGGGATTAGGGCCCTACACTGCTATCACCATAATGACAAGGAGACCAGGGATTAGGGCCCTACACTGCTATCACCATAATAACAAGGAGACCAGGGATTAGGGCCCTACACTGCTATCACCATAATGACAAGGAGACCAGGGATTAGGGCCCTACACTGCTATCACCATAATAACAAGGAGACCAGGGATTAGGGCCCTACACTGCTATCAACATAATAACAAGGAGACCAGGGATTAGGGCCCTACACTGCTATCAACATAATAACAATGAGACCAGGGTTTAGGGCCCTAACCTGCTATCACCATAATAACAAGGAGACCAGGGATTAGGGCCCTACACTGCTATCACCATAATGACAATGAGACCAGGGATTAGGGCCCTACACTGCTATCACCATAATGACAAGGAGACCAGGGATTAGGGCCCTACACTGCTATCACCATAATGACAAGGAGACCAGGGTTTAGGGCCTTACACTGCTATCACCATAATGACAAGGAGACCAGCGATTAGGGCCCTAACCTGCTATCACCATAATAACAAGGAGACCAGGGTTTAGGGCCTTACACTGCTATCACCTAAATAACAAGGAGACCAGGGATTAGGGCCCTACACTGCTATCACCATAATAACAAGGAGACCAGGGATTAGGGCCCTACACTGCTATCACCATAATGACAAGGAGACCAGGGATTAGGGCCCTACACTGCTATCACCATAATGACAATGAGACCAGGGATTAGGGCCCTACACTGCTATCACCATAATGACAAGGAGACCAGGGATTAGGGCCCTAACCTGCTATCACCATACTGACAAGGAGACCAGGGATTAGGGCCCTACACTGCTATCACCATAATGACAAGGAGACCAGGGATTAGGGCCCTACACTGCTATCACCATAATAACAAGGAGACCAGGGATGAGGGCCCTACACTGCTATCACCATAATGACAATGAGACCAGGGATTAGGGCCCTACACTGCTATCACCATAATGACAAGGAGACCAGGGATTAGGGCCCTACACTGCTATCACCATAATGACAAGGAGACCAGGGATTAGGGCCCTACAATGCTATCACCATAATGACAAGGAGACCAGGGTTTAGGGCCTTACACTGCTATCACCATAATAACAAGGAGACCAGGGATTAGGGCCCTACACTGCTATCACCATAATGACAAGGAGACCAGGGATTAGGGCCTTACACTGCTATCACCATAATAACAAGGAGACCAGGGATTAGGGCCCTACACTGCTATCAACATAATAACAATGAGACCAGGGTTTAGGGCCCTAACCTGCTATCACCATAATAACAAGGAGACCAGGGATTAGGGCCCTACACTGCTATCACCATAATGACAATGAGACCAGGGATTAGGGCCCTACACTGCTATCACCATAATGACAAGGAGACCAGGGATTAGGGCCCTACACTGCTATCACCATAATGACAAGGAGACCAGGGTTTAGGGCCTTACACTGCTATCACCATAATGACAAGGAGACCAGCGATTAGGGCCCTAACCTGCTATCACCATAATAACAAGGAGACCAGGGTTTAGGGCCTTACACTGCTATCACCTAAATAACAAGGAGACCAGGGATTAGGGCCCTACACTGCTATCACCATAATAACAAGGAGACCAGGGATTAGGGCCCTACACTGCTATCACCATAATGACAAGGAGACCAGGGATTAGGGCCCTACACTGCTATCACCATAATAACAAGGAGACCAGGGATTAGGGCCCTACACTGCTATCACCATAATGACAAGGAGACCAGGGATTAGGGCCCTACACTGCTATCACCATAATAACAAGGAGACCAGGGATTGGGCCCTACACTGCTATCAACATAATAACAATGAGACCAGGGTTTAGGGCCCTAACCTGCTATCACCAT
Organism: Oncorhynchus gorbuscha; assembly: GCF_021184085.1. Classification (NCBI taxonomy): domain Eukaryota; kingdom Metazoa; phylum Chordata; class Actinopteri; order Salmoniformes; family Salmonidae; genus Oncorhynchus; species Oncorhynchus gorbuscha. The sequence continues at coordinate 86,524,491 of NC_060176.1, forward strand.
AATAACAAGGAGACCAGGGATTAGGGCCCTACACTGCTATCACCATAATGACAAGGAGACCGGAGATTAGGGCCCTACACTGCTATCACCATAATGACAAGGAGACCAGGGATTAGGGCCCTACACTGCTATTTCCATAATGACAAGGAGACCAGGGATTAGGGCCCTACACTGCTATCACCATAATGACAAGGAGACCAGGGATTAGGGCCCTACACTGCTATCACCATAATAACAAGGAGACCAGGGATTAGGGCCCTACACTGCTATCAACATAATAACAATGAGACCAGGGTTTAGGGCCCTAACCTGCTATCACCATAATAACAAGGAGACCAGGGATTAGGGCCCTACACTGCTATCACCATAATGACAATGAGACCAGGGATTAGGGCCCTACACTGCTATCACCATAATGACAAGGAGACCAGGGATTAGGGCCCTACACTGCTATCACCATAATGACAAGGAGACCAGGGTTTATGGCCTTACACTGCTATCACCATAATGACAAGGAGACCAGCGATTAGGGCCCTAACCTGCTATCACCATAATAACAAGGAGACCAGGGTTTAGGGCCTTACACTGCTATCACCTAAATAACAAGGAGACCAGGGATTAGGGCCCTACACTGCTATCACCATAATAACAAGGAGACCAGGGATTAGGGCCCTACACTGCTATCACCATAATGACAAGGAGACCAGGGATTAGGGCCCTACACTGCTATCACCATAATAACAAGGAGACCAGGGATTAGGGCCCTACACTGCTATCACCATAATGACAAGGAGACCAGGGATTAGGGCCCTACACTGCTATCACCATAATAACAAGGAGACCAGGGATTAGGGCCCTACACTGCTATCAACATAATAACAATGAGACCAGGGTTTAGGGCCCTAACCTGCTATCACCATAATAACAAGGAGACCAGGGATTAGGGCCCTACACTGCTATCACCATAATGACAAGGAGACCGGAGATTAGGGCCCTACACTGCTATCACCATAATGACAAGGAGACCAGGGATTAGGGCCCTACACTGCTATTTCCATAATGACAAGGAGACCAGGGATTAGGGCCCTACACTGCTATCACCATAATGACAAGGAGACCAGGGATTAGGGCCCTACACTGCTATCACCATAATGACAAGGAGACCAGGGATTAGGGCCCTACAATGCTATCACATTTTATCAGTCACATACACATATTTAGCAGATGTTTCTGCAGGTGTAGCAAAATGCTTGTGTTCCTTGCTCCAACAGTGCAGTAGTATCTAACAATTCACAACAATACACACACATATATAGTAAGAGGTTGGAGTTCAGAAATATATAAATATTAAGACGACCAATGCCAGAGTGGCGTCGACTGAAATACAGTAGAATAGAATACAGTATATATATGTGAAATGAGTAAAGCAGTATGTAAACATTATTAAAGTGACTAGTTAGTAAATACAGTAGAATAGAATACAGTATATACATATGAGATGGGTAAAGCAGTATGTAAACATTATTAAAGTGACTAGTTAGTAAATACAGTAGAATAGAATACAGTATATACATATGAGATGAGTAAAACAGTATGTAAATATCATTAAAGTGACTAGTTAGTAAATACAGTAGAATAGAATACAGTATATACATATGAGATGGGTAAAGCAGTATGTAAACGTTATTAAAGTGACTAGTTAGTAAATACAGTAGAATAGAATACAGTATATACATATGAGATGGGTAAAGCAGTATGTAAACATTATTAAAGTGACCAGTGATTCTATGTCTCTGTATATGGGGCAGCAGCCTCTAAGGTGCAGGGTTGAGTAACCGGGTGGTGTAACCTGATGGCCTTGAGATAGAAGCTGTTTTCAGTCTCTCAATCCCAGCTTTGATGCACCTGTACTGATCTCACCTTCTGGATGATAGCGGGGTGAACAGGCAGTGGCTCGGGTGGTTGTTGTCCTTGATTATCTTTTTGGCCTTCCTGTGACATCGGGTGGTGTAGGTGTCCTGGAGGGACACTTGGACTCTGGGGGTACTTGGCCTATCCACAGGGAGTACTTGAGAAGACTCATGAGACCATAGATTTACTGGTAAAATGTACATTCAGGGGTCGTTCAGGGGTACTCTATCCACTATTTCAGGGATACTAGGACCCTGGGGGTACTCTATCCACGAGTTCAGGGGTACTAGGACCCTGGGGGTACTCTATCTTCTATTTCAGGGGTACTAGGACCCTGGGGGTACTCTATCCTCTTTCAGGGGTTAAACTCTATCCACTAGTTCAGGGGTACTATGACCCTGGGGGTATTCTATCCACTAGTTCAGGGGTACTATGACCCTGGGGGTACTCTATCCACTAGTTCAGGGGTACTAGGACCCTGGGGGTACTCTATCCACTAGTTCAGGGGTACTAGGACCCTGGGGGTTCTCTATCCACTAGTTCAGGGGTACTAGGACCCTGGGGGTACTCTATCCACTAGTTCAGGGGTACTAGGACCCTGGGGTTCTCTATCCACTAGTTCAGGGGTACTAGGACCCTGGGGGTACTCTATCCACTAGTTCAGGGGTACTAGGACCCTGGGGGTTCTCTATCCACTAGTTCAGGGGTACTAGGACCCTGGGGGTACTCTATCCACTAGTTCAGGGGTACTAGGACCCTGGGGGTTCTCTATCCACTAGTTCAGGGGTACTCTATCCACTAGTTCAGGGGTTCTCTATCCACTAGTTCAGGGGTACTAGGACCCTGGGGGTTCTCTATCCACTAGTTCAGGGGTACTCTATCCACTAGTTCAGGGGTACTAGGACCCTGGGGGTACTCTATCCACTAGTTCAGGGGTACTAGGACCCTGGGGGTACTCTATCCACTAGTTCAGGGGTACTAGGACCCTGGGGGTACTCTATCCACTAGTTTAGGGGTACTAGGACCCTGGGGGTTCTCTATCCACTAGTTCAGGGGTACTAGGACCCTGGGGGTACTCTATCCACTAGTTCAGGGGTACTAGGACCCTGGGGGTTCTCTATCCACTAGTTCAGGGGTACTAGGACCCTGGGGGTACTCTATCCACTAGTTCAGGGGTACTAGGACCCTGTGGGTTCTCTATCCACTAGTTCAGGGGTACTCTATCCACTAGTTCAGGGGTACTAGGACCCTGGGGGTACTCTATCCACTAGTTCAGGGGTACTAGGACCCTTGGGGTACTCTATCCACTAGTTCAGGGGTACTAGGACCCTGGGGGTACTCTATCCACTAGTTCAGGGGTACTAGGACCCTGGGGGTACTCTATCCACTAGTTTAGGGGTACTCTCCACTAGTTCAGGGGTACTAGGACCCTGGGGGTACTCTATCCACTAGTTCAGGGGTACTAGGACCCTGGGGGTACTCTATCCACTAGTTTAGGGGTACTCTATCCACTAGTTCAGGGGTTCTCTATCCACTAGTTCAGGGGTTCTCTATCCACTAGTTCAGGGGTTCTCTATCCACTAGTTCAGGGGTACTCTTGGCAGAGCTACATTCAGTTGGTGGTACTAGGACCCTGTCCTGGCAGAGCTACATTCAGTTGGTGGTACTGTAACTGATTAAGGTTGTGAACCACTGGTCTACACTGTACAGCTCCGACTGCCTTTTCTTTCACACACTGGGCTGAACCGCATGAAATGTATCTCTTAATGCTGTTTGACATCAATACATTACAGAATTGAAAACAGGTTATAAATGCCAGGAATGTTCACATTATTGCTATCTGTGTATCCTTCTAAAATCACCACTTTCACAGACCATAGTCATGTATTCCTGCACTGTTTGCAGTGCTCCCATTAACCTGCATGTCAGAGCCAAATCAAATCACATTTTTTTTTCTCACATACACATGGTTAGCAGATGTTAATGCGAGTGTAGCGAAATGCTTGTACTTCTAGTCACTATGGTTGAAAAATTCCGGTATTTTTTTTTTTTTTTTAAGTGAAGTTTTCCAGAAATTCCATTTGAAAAGTAATAATAAGAAGAAGCTAAATCTGGAATCCTCAAACCAGGATTTCTGGAAAAGGGGAAATTTTGCAACCCTAGTTACCGTAATTTTACAACCTTAGCTGTCAAAGTTACCGTAATTTTACAACCTTAGCTGTCACCAAACAATATTGTACTGTCTAATACATAACACACAGGCCCAGCAATCCTCCCTCCATCTGATGAGGTTGGTCATTTAAACAGCCTGATGAGGTTGGTCATATATACAGTCTGATGAGGTTGGTCATTTATACAGTCTGATGAGGTTGGTCATTTAAACAGTCTGATGAGGTTGGTCATTTATACAGTCTGATGAGGTTGGTCATTTATACAGTCTGATGAGGTTGGTAATATATACAGTCTGATGAGGTTGGTCATTTATACAGTCTGATGAGGTTGGTCATTTAAACAGTCTGATGAGGTTGGTCATGTATACAGCCTGATGAGGTTGGTCATTTAAACAGTCTGATGAGGTTGGTCATTTATACAGTCTGATGAGGTTGGTCATTTAAACAGTCTGATGAGGTTGGTCATTTATACAGTCTGATGAGGTTGGTAATATATACAGTCTGATGAGGTTGGTCATTTAAACAGTCTGATGAGGTTGGTCATTTATACAGCCTGATGAGGTTGGTCATTTAAACAGTCTGATGAGGTTGGTCATTTATACAGCCTGATGAGGTTGGTCATTTAAACAGTCTGATGAGGTTGGTCATGAGGTTGGGTAACTGACTGGAGGCAGTGACATGGTGGTAACAACATGGTGGTAACTGACTGGAGGCAGTGACATGGTGGTAACTGACTGGAGGCAGTGACATGGTGGTAACAACATGATGGTAACTGACTGGAGGCAGTGACATGGTGGTAACTGACTGGAGGCAGTGACATGGTGGTAACTGACTGGAGGCAGTGACATGGTGGTAACTGACTGGAGGCAGTGACATGGTGGTAACAACATGATGGTAACTGACTGGAGGCAGTGACATGGTGGTAACTGACTGGAGGCAGTGACATGGTGGTAACTGACTGGAGGCAGTGACATGGTGGTAACTGACTGGAGGCAGTGACATGGTGGTAACTGACTGGAGGCAGTGACATGGTGGTAACTGACTGGAGGCAGTGACATGATGGTAACTGACTGGAGGCAGTGACATGGTGGTAACTGACTGGAGGCAGTGACATGGTGGTAACTGACTGGAGGCAGTGACGTGGTGGTAACTGACTGGAGGCAGTGACATGGTGGTAACTGACTGGAGGCAGTGACATGGTGGTAACTGACTGGAGGCAGTGACATGGTGGTAACTGACTGGAGGCAGTGACATGGTGGTAACTGACTGGAGGCAGTGACATGATGGTAACTGACTGGAGGCAGTGACATGGTGGTAACTGACTGGAGGCAGTGACATGGTGGTAACTGACTGGAGGCAGTGATGATGGTAACTGACAGGAGGCAGTGACATGGTGGTAACTGACTGGAGGCAGTGACATGGTGGTAACTGACTGGAGGCAGTGACATGGTGGTAAGGCAACATGGTGGTAACTGGAGGCAGTGACATGGTGAAACTGACTGTAGGCAGTGACATGGTGGTAACTGACTGGAGGCAGTGACATGGTGGTAACTGACTGGAGGCAGTGACATGGTGGTAACTGACTGGAGGCAGTGACATGGTGGTAACTGACTGGAGGCAGTGACATGATGGTAACTGACTGGAGGCAGTGACATGGTGGTAACTGACTGGAGGCAGTGACATGGTGGTAACTGACTGGAGGCAGTGACATGGTGGTAACAGACTGGAGGCAGTGACATGGTGGTAACAGCATGATGGTAACTGACTGGAGGCAGTGACATGGTGGTAACTGACTGGAGGCAGTGACATGGTGGTAACTGACTGGAGGCAGTGACATGGTGGTAACTGACTAGAGGCAGTGACATGGTGGTAACTGACTGGAGGCAGTGACATGGTGGTAACAGCATGATGGTAACTGACTGGAGGCAGTGACATGGTGGTTCCGGTTCCGGTTGGAGCGAGTGGTCGCATCTGCACGTCGCTCCAACGGGTAGTATAACTTTTTCATTATATTTCATTATATCACAACGGTTTGATTTGCCTTATCTTAGCAATTTCTTCTCAGCTAGCTACATAGCCGTCTTTGTATCAAAGATAATTGCGTAATTATCGTATTTCGCCGTCCTAACGTAGTCTTCACTAGCCAGCTAGCTAACGTCCACTGATTAGCTGCACTGAGAAACTTTTACACTCAACTGAACGACTTGATTAGTTTAGTGTTAGCTACCTACATAGCTGTCTTTGCTGTCTTCGTATCATCGTATCATCGTATCCAAGATAATTGTGTTGTTTAGGTTTAGAGTGTGTAGTCTTAGAGTGATTATCTTAATTTACCGAGGTTAGCTAGCCAGCTATTTGTCGTCCTTAACGTAGGTGACTCTGCTAGCTAGCCAACAGCTAGCCAACGCTAGCCAACGTCTTCTGTATAGAACTCAACTACCCGGTCGCATTCACAGGTTGTATCACATTTTCACTTCATTTCATTACAGTACAACGGTTTGATTTGTTTTGATCGTAGCTAGCTACTTAGCTAGCTACATAGCCGTCTTTGTATCAAAGATAATTGTGTAGTCTAGAGCGATTTTCTAGGTTCGCTAGCCATCTATTGTCGTTCTTTAACGCAACGTAACGTAAACAACACTGCTAGCTAGCCTGCTAGCCCCGAATAGCAACACTGCAGAAACTATTACACTCAACGGAATGACTTGATTAGTGTAGTGTCAACAACGCACCCACTGCCAGCTGGCCTACTTCAGCAGTACTGTATCATTTTAATCATTTTAGTCAATAAGATTCTTGCTACGTAGCTTAACTTTCTGAACATTCGAGACGTGTAGTCCACTTGTCATTCCAATCTCCTTTGCATTAGCGTAGCTCTTCTGTAGCCTGTCAACTATGTGTCTGTTTATCCCTGTTCTCTCCTCTGCACAGACCATACAAACGCTCCCTCACTGCGTGGGCCGCGGTCACCCTACTCTGGTGGTCCCAGCGCGCACGACCCACGTGGAGTTCCAGGTCTCCGGTAGCCTCTGGAACTGCCAATCTGCGGTCAACAAGGCAGAGTTCATCTCAGCCTATGCCTCCCTCCAGTCCCTCGACTTCTTGGCACTGACGGAAACATGGATCACCACAGACAACACTGCTACTCCTACTGCTCTCTCTTCGTCCGCCCACGTGTTCTCGCACACCCCGAGAGCATCTGGTCAGCTGGGTGGTGGCACCGGGATCCTCATCTCTCCCAAGTGGTCATTCTCTTTTCTCCCCTTACCCATCTGTCTATCGCCCTCCTTTGAATTCCATGCTGTCACAGTTACTAGCCCTTTCAAGCTTAACATCCTTATCATTTATCGCCCTCCAGGTTCCTCGGAGAGTTCATCAATGAGCTTGATGCCTTGATAAGCTCCTTTCCTGAGGACGGCTCACCTCTCACAGTTCTGGGCGACTTTAACCTCCCCACGTCTACCTTTGACTCTTTCCTCTCTGCCTCCTTCTTTCCACTCCTCTCCTCTTTTGACCTCACCCTCTCACCTTCCCCCTACTCACAAGGCAGGCAATACGCTCGACCTCATCTTTACTAGATGCTGTTCTTCCACTAACCTCACTGCAACTCCCCTCCAAGTCTCCGACCACTGCCTTGTATCCTTTTCCTCTCGCCTCATCCAACACCTCCCACACCTGCTCCCTACTCGGATGGTATCGCGCTGTCTCAACTCGCCCTCTCTTCCCCCGCTACTCTCTCCTCTTCCATCCTATCATCTCTTCCCTCCGCTCAAACCTTCTCCCACCTATCTCCTGATTCTGCCCTCAACCCTCCTCTCCTCCCTCTCTGCATCCCTTGACTCTCTATGTCCCCATCCTCCAGGCCGGCTCGGCCTCCTCCCGCTCCGTGGCTCGATGACTCATTGCGAGCTCACAGAACAGGGCTCCGGGCAGCCGAAAGGAAATGGAGGAAAACTCGCCTCCCTGCGGACCTGGCATCCTTTCACTCCCTCCCTCTCCCACATTTTCCTCCTCTGTCTCTGCTGCTAAAGCCACTTTCTACCACGCTAAATTCCAAGCATCTGCCTCTAACCCTAGGAAGCTCTTTGCCACCTTCTCCTCCCTCCTGAATCCTCCGCCCCCTCCCCCCTCCTCCCTCTCTGCAGATGACTTCGTCAACCATTTTGAAAAGAAGGTCGACGACATCCGATCCTCGTTTGCTAAGTCAAACGACACCGCTGGTTCTGCTCACACTGCCCTACCCTGTGCTCTGACCTCTTTCTCCCCTCTCTCTCCAGATGAAATCTCGCGTCTTGTGACGGCCGGCCGCCCAACAACCTGCCCGCTTGACCCTATCCCCTCCTCTCTTCTCCAGACCATTTCCGGAGACCTTCTCCCTTACCTCACCTCGCTCATCAACTCATCCCTGACCGTTGGCTACGTCCCTTCCGTCTTCAAGAGAGCGAGAGTTGCACCCCTTCTGAAAAAACCTACACTCGATCCCTCCGATGTCAACAATTACAGACCAGTATCCCTTCTTTCTTTTCTCTCCAAAACTCTTGAACGTGCCGTCCTTGGCCAGCTCTCCCGCTATCTCTCTCTGAATGACCTTCTTGATCCAAATCAGTCAGGTTTCAAGACTAGTCATTCAACTGAGACTGCTCTCCTCTGTATCACGGAGGCGCTCCGCACTGCTAAAGCTAACTCTCTCTCCTCTGCTCTCATCCTTCTAGATCTATCGGCTGCCTTCGATACTGTGAACCATCAGATCCTCCTCTCCACCCTCTCCGAGTTGGGCATCTCCCGGCGCGGCCCACGCTTGGATTGCGTCCTACCTGACAGGTCGCTCCTACCAGGTGGCGTGGCGAGAATCTGTCTCCTCACCACGCGCTCTCACCACTGGTGTCCCCCAGGGCTCTGTTCTTGGCCCTCTCCTATTCTCGCTATACACCAAGTCACTTGGCTCTGTCATAACCTCACATGGTCTCTCTTATCATTGCTATGCAGACGACACACAATTAATCTTCTCCTTTCCCCCTTCTGATGACCAGGTGGCGAATCGCATCTCTGCATGTCTGGCAGACATATCAGTGTGGATGACGGATCACCACCTCAAGCTGAACCTCGGCAAGACGGAGCTGCTCTTCCTCCCGGGGAAGGACTGCCCGTTCCATGATCTCGCCATCACGGTCGACAACTCCATTGTGTCCTCCTCCCAGAGCGCCAAGAACCTTGGCGTGATCCTGGACAACACCCTGTCGTTCTCAACTAACATCAAGGCGGTGGCCCGTTCCTGTAGGTTCATGCTCTACAACATCCGCAGAGTACGACCCTGCCTCACACAGGAAGCGGCGCAGGTCCTAATCCAGGCACTTGTCATCTCCCGTCTGGATTACTGCAACTCGCTGTTGGCTGGGCTCCCTGCCTGTGCCATTAAACCCCTTCAACTCATCCAGAACGCCGCAGCCCGTCTGGTGTTCAACCTTCCCAAGTTCTCTCACGTCACCCCGCTCCTCCGTTCTCTCCACTGGCTTCCAGTTGAAGCTCGCATCCGCTACAAGACCATGGTGCTTGCCTACGGAGCTGTGAGGGGAACGGCACCTCAGTACCTCCAGGCTCTGATCAGGCCCTACACCCAAACAAGGGCACTGCGTTCATCCACCTCTGGCCTGCTCGCCTCCCTACCACTGAGGAAGTACAGCTCCCGCTCAGCCCAGTCAAAACTGTTCGCTGCCCTGGCCCCCCAATGGTGGAACAAACTCCCTCACGACGCCAGGACAGCGGAGTCAATCACCACCTTCCGGAGACACCTGAAACCCCACCTCTTTAAGGAATACCTAGGATAGGTTAAGTAATCCCTCTCACCCCACCCCCTAAGTTTTAGATGCACTATTGTTAAGTGACTGTCCCACTGGATGTCATAAGGTGAATGCACCAATTTGTAAGTCGCTCTGGATAAGAGCGTCTGCTAAATGACTTAAATGTAAATGTAA
>NC_060176.1:86534644-86562789 GCF_021184085.1 Oncorhynchus gorbuscha
GTTTCACCTGTTGTTTAGTAGTCTAGGGAAATTAATGGCTGTTTCACCTGTTGTTTAGTAGTCTAGGGAAATGAACGGCTGTTTCACCTGTTTAGTAGTCTAGGGAAATGAACGGCTGTTTCACCTGTTGTTTAGTAGTCTAGGGAAATGAACGGCTGATTCACCTGTTGTTTAGTAGTCTAGGGAAATGAATGGCTGTTTCACCTGTTGTTTAGTAGTCTAGGGAAATGAACAACTGTTTCACCTGTTGTTTAGTAGTCTAGGGAAATGAACGGCTGTTTCACCTGTTTAGTAGTCTAGGGAAATGAACGGCTGTTTCACCTGTTTAGTAGTCTAGGGAAATGAACAGCTGTTTCACCTGTTGTTTAGTAGTCTAGGGAAATGAACGGCTGTTTCACCTGTTTAGTAGTCTAGGGAAATGAAGGGCTGTTTCACCTGTTGTTTAGTAGTCTAGGGAAATGAACGGCTGTTTCACCTGTTTAGTAGTCTAGGGAAATGAAGGGCTGTTTCACCTGTTGTTTAGTAGTCTAGGGAAATGAACGGCTGTTTCACCTGTTGTTTAGTAGTCTAGGGAAATGAACGGCTGTTTCACCTGTTTAGTAGTCTAGGGAAATGAACAGCTGTTTCACCTGTTGTTTAGCAGTCTAGGGAAATGAACGGCTCTTTCACCTGTTTAGTAGTCTAGGGAAATGAACAGCTGTTTCACCTGTTGTTTAGTAGTCTAGGGAAATGAATGGCTGTTTCACCTGTTGTTTAGTAGTCTAGGGAAATGAATGGCTGTTTCACCTGTTGTTTAGTAGTCTAGGGAAATGAATGGCTGTTTCACCTGTTGTTTAGCAGTCTAGGGAAATGAACGGCTGTTTCACCTGTTTAGTAGTCTAGGGAAATGAACAGCTGTTTCACCTGTTGTTTAGTAGTCTAGGGAAATGAACGGCTGTTTCACCTGTTTAGTAGTCTAGGGAAATGAAGGGCTGTTTCACCTGTTGTTTAGTAGTCTAGGGAAATGAACGGCAGTTTCACCTGTTGTTTAGTAGTCTAGGGAAATGAACGGCTGTTTCACCTGTTTAGTAGTCTAGGGAAATGAACAGCTGTTTCACCTGTTGTTTAGCAGTCTAGGGAAATGAACGGCTGTTTCACCTGTTTAGTAGTCTAGGGAAATGAACAGCTGTTTCACCTGTTGTTTAGTAGTCTAGGGAAATGAATGGCTGTTTCACCTGTTGTTTAGTAGTCTAGGGAAATGAATGGCTGTTTCACCTGTTGTTTAGTAGTCTAGGGAAATGAACGGCTGTTTCACCTGTTGTTTAGTAGTCTAGGGAAATGAACGGCTGTTTCACCTGTTGTTTAGTAGTCTAGGGAAATGAACGGCTGTTTCACCTGTTGTTTAGTAGTCTAGGGAAATGATCGGCTGTTTCACCTGTTGTTTAGTAGTCTAGGGAAATGAATGGCTGTTTCACCTGTTGTTTAGTAGTCTAGGGAAATGATCGGCTGTTTCACCTGTTGTTTAGCCCTAACCCTAACCCTAACCCTAACCCTATCCCTAACCTAACCCTAACCCTAGGGAAATGGTTTGGACTAACAGTAGCCTTCAAGCCTGTTATACATTTTTGTGTCTGTGTTTATGGGTGAGTAGCCAATGATAGGATAGGTAATTTGTGTCTGTGTTTATGGGTGAGTAGCCAATGATAGGATAGGTAATTTGTGTCTGTGTTTATGGGTGAGTAGCCATTGATATGACAGGTCATTTGTGTCTGTGTTTATGGGTGAGTAGCCAATGATAGGACAGGTCATTTGTGTTAATGGGTGAGTAGCCAATGATAGGACAGGTCATCTGTGTTTATGGGTGAGTTGCCAATGATAGGACAGGTCATCTGTGTTTATGGGTGAGTAGCCAATGATAGGACAGGTCATTTGTGTCTGTGTTTATGGGTGAGTAGCCAATGATAGGACAGGTCATTTGTGTTAATGGGTGAGTAGCCAATGATAGGACAGGTAATTTGTATCTGTGTTTATGGGTGAGTAGCCAATGATAGGACAGGTCATTTGTATCTGTGTTTATGGGTGAGTAGCCAATGATAGGACAGGTCATTTCTGTCTGTGTTTATGGGTGAGTAGCCAATGATAGGACAGGTCATTTGTGTCTGTGCTTATGGGTGAGTAGCCAATGATAGGACAGGTCATTTGTGTTAATGGGTGAGTAGCCAATGATGGGACAGGTCATCTGTGTTTATGGGTGAGTAGCCAATGATAGGACAGGTCATTTGTATCTGTGTTTATGGGTGAGTAGCCAATGATAGGACAGGTCATTTGTGTCTGTGTTTATGGGTGAGTAGCCAATGATAGGACAGGTCATTTGTGTCTGTGCTTATGGGTGAGTAGCCAATGATAGGACAGGTCATTTGTATCTGTGTTTATGGGTGAGTAGCCAATGATAGGACAGGTCATTTCTGTCTGTGTTTATGGGTGAGTAGCCAATGATAGGACAGGTCATTTGTGTCTGTGCTTATGGGTGAGTAGCCAATGATAGGACAGGTCATTTGTATCTGTGTTTATGGCTGAGTAGCCAATGATAGGACAGGTCATTTGTATCTGTGTTTATGGGTGAGTAGCCAATGATAGGACAGGTCATTTGTGTCTGTGTTTATGGGTGAGTAGCCAATGATAGGACAGGTCATTTGTATCTGTGTTTATGGGTGAGTAGCCAATGATAGGACAGGTCATTTGTGTCTGTGTTTATGGGTGAGTAGCCAATGATAGGACAGGTCATTTGTGTCTGTGTTTATGGGTGAGTAGCCAATGATAGGACAGGTCATTTGTGTCTGTGTTTATGGGTGAGTAGCCAATGATAGGACAGGTCATTTGTGTCTGTGTGTGTTACATCTGTATTTTCTTTCAACATGATTCAACTTTGGTGTGGCCTATGTAACTCCTAAATATACATGTTTTACGGTCAAGAGGCCGTTATGCAGTATATAACCACTGATATGATAGACCTCCCTATTGCCATGTAGAACCTGTCAGGTTTCAGCACCCATATATTAGAAAACAGTGCCTTCTACTGGAATGTGTTGATAATGCAGGGGGGGTGGATAAGGTTGGCAATGCCGTTGTCACTGCAGCCTACAGAACACCCACACAGAACGTCCCCTTCAGGTTCTCTTTTGGTTATTAAAAACATTACTTTCCAACAACATTCTGTCAAACCAACATTTGTTAACTGGGAACCAAATGACTAGTGATTGGTTATTATTGCAAGATTTCCCTAGAAAATGCCATTGGAAGCTTTGAAACATTTGAATGATAGGGTTTGTAGACCTGCCTTAAATAGCCTCTAATTACATTTGTTTTTGTTCTTCTCCAGGTTTGAAACTAAATTGAACGATATGCACATAGAGATCCTATAATTCATGTAATTCTATGGACCTCTCTGACCTATACTCTCGATTCCAGGGGTGTTCAATTCTTAACCCGCTGGTTCTCTGTTCTACCTGGTCATTAATGGCACCCACCTGGTGTCAGAGGTATAAATGATTTGAATTTGTGGGCTCTATACTAACTGCCTCGTCCTATTGCTCTCCCAGGCACCATCAACAACAAGCAGCTCCAGATCTTCAACCTGACGTCTCTCACCAAGTCAGAGGCCGTCCTGTCGGCCTCGCTCCACTACTACATAGGAGACCTCCAGAACAGCACCCAGCACCCGGGCTGCAACAGCACCACCAGGCCCAAGAGTTGTGGAGCCCCTTCACCATTCCGCCATGGCCTCAGGAGACACAGCCACCTCCAGATGGATGTGTGGAGCTTTTCCTCAGTGGATAACCACACCAGGGCATTGGGCCACTTTGTGATCAACGTGTCTACGCTATACAGGGACTTCATCTCTTGGCAGTGGAAGGACGTCACCCGGGTGGTGAACCAAGCCAAGCGTCATCGTGAGCTGCTGATCGGGATAGACGTGGCATCCCAGCCTGGACCCAGGCCCTGGAAGAAGCTCCTCTCAGACCGCTCTCCTTACATCCTGGTCTACGCCAACGACTCGGCCATCTCTGAGCCCGAGAGTGTGGCGTCGACACTACAGAGGCATCAAAACGATGACTACAGCTGGAGAAGGGGCTTTCGCCTCTGGCTTCAATAGACTGGGGCTGCACGCTCGGAATAACACCGCCGCGCAACAACAGGCACCTCCTAACAGACGCCGGCGCTCGGCTAGCGTCCTCCTCCCGCTCCAGAACAACGAGTTACCGGGGCCGGAGTATCCGTATGAGACGACGGGCTGGGACGAGACCAGCCCCTACGAACCGCTGGAGAACAAGCCGGTCCGTCGGCCGAGGAAAAAGACGCGTGGTAAGAGCCAGAGGCACGGCAGTAAGATGCCCCTGCTGCAGTTTGACGAGCAGACGATAAAGAAGGCTCGTAAGAAGCAGTGGAACGAACCACAGAGCTGTGCTCGTCGCTACCTGAAGGTGGACTTTGCAGACATTGGCTGGAGCGAGTGGATTATATCTCCCAAGTCTTTTGATGCCTACTACTGCTCAGGGTCATGCCAGTTCCCCATGCCTAAGGTATGACTTCATGCTTCATGTAATTAATAATATAATGTGCCAGTATGTTTTTCCCAGACAGAGTCCCCAACCCTCATCCTGGAGACCTGCAGGTTCTGCTGCTTGGTTAGACAGGGTCCCCAACCCTCATCCTGGAGACCTGCAGGTTCTGCTGCTTGGTTAGACAGGGTCCCCAACCCTCATCCTGGAGACCTGCAGGTTCTGCTGCTTGGTTAGACAGGGTCCCCAACCCTCATCCTGAGACCTGCAGGTTCTGCTGCTTGGTTAGACAGGGTCCCCAACCCTCATCCTGGAGACCTGCAGGTTCTGCTGCTTGGTTAGACAGGGTCCTCAACCCTCATCCTGGAGACCTGCAGGTTCTGCTGCTTGGTTAGACAGGGTCCCCAACCCTCATCCTGGAGACCTGCAGGTTCTGCTGCTTGTTAGACAGGGTCCCCAACCCTCATTCTGGAGACCTACAGGTTCTGCTGCTTGGTTAGACAGAGTCCCCAACCCTCATCCTGGAGACCTGCAGGTTCTGCTGCTTAGTTAGACAGGGTCCCCAACCCTCATCCTGGAGACCTGCAGGTTCTGCTGCTTGGTTAGACAGGGTCCCCAACCCTCATCCTGGAGACCTGCAGGTTCTGCTGCTTGGTTAGACAGGGTCCCCAACCCTCATCCTGGAGACCTGCAGGTTGAGCAGGCTTTGTTCCGGCAGGCTTTGTTCCAAGATCTTGATGAGCAGAATCAGGTGTAACAAAGTGCTGCACACTGAAGCTCTCAGAGCCTGGCCTGGCAGGCTCATATAACAGATCTTAACACTACTCACAGACTCTGTTTGTCAACTTCAGTGGCCCTTCAGCACCACAGTGTGGCAGAATGTAGAACTGATGTTGTCAACCATTGTTTCTCAATTATGATCTTAAGTCTGATAAAACACTTGGGTTTCCACATTTTTCTGCTCATGATCCCAAATTTACGTCAAAGAACAATTCTGATAAAACATTGTGACCCCAATTTGGAGAGTAATGTAGTTTATTGGTTTTTTGATATTGAACAACAGGGCATGGGGAATGTTTTGTATTATGACTAGCAGTCTGTGCAGATAGCAATGAACACAACTGTGTGCACATGATGTTCTGAGTCAAGAATGGTGACATCACGTTACTCCCGGCTCTTTCAGACATCTGGTCTGTTACCCAGTTAGAACAGTTACTCCAGTCTGATAGAACAGTCGGATAGAACATTGTGTTACTCCAGTCTGACAGAACATTGTGTTACTCCAGTTTGATAGAACATTGTCTGGTTAGTTACTCCAGGCTGACAGAACATTGTCTGGTTTGTTACTCCAGTCTGATAGAACATTGTCTTTTGTTACTCCAGTTTGATAGAACATTGTCTGGTTAGTTACTCCAGGCTGATAGAACATTGTCTGGTTAGTTACTCCAGTCTGACAGAACATTGTGTTACTCCAGTTTGATAGAACATTGTCTGGTTAGTTACTCCAGTCTGACAGAACATTGTTGTGTTACTCCAGTCTGATAAAACATTGTGTTACTCCAGTCTGATAGAACATCTGTGTTTCTCCAGTCTGACAGAACATTGTTGTTACTCCAGTCTGATAAAACATTGTCTGGTTGTTACTCCAGTCTGATAGAACATTGTCTGGTTAGTTACTCCAGTCTGATTGAACATTGTGTTACATTGTCTGATAGAACATTGTGTTACTCTTGTCTGATAGAACATTGTGTTTCCAGTCTGATAGAACATTAGTGTTACTCCAGTCTGACAGAACTTTGTTTTACTCTATTCTGATGGAACATTGTCTGTTATCTACTCCAGTCTGATAGAACATTCTGTTACTCCAGTCTGATAGAACATTGTGTTACTCCAGTCTGATGGAACATTGTTACTCCAGTCTGATAGAACATTGTGTTACTCAGTCTGATAGAACATTGTGTACTCCAGTCTGATAGAACATTGTGTTCCAGTCTGATGGAACATTGTGTTACTCCAGTCTGATGGAACATTGTGTTACTCCAGTCTGATAGAACATTGTTGTTACTCCAGTCTGATAGAACATTGTGTTACTCCAGTCTGACAGAACATTGTTACTCCAGTCTGACAGAACATTGTGTTACTCCAGTCTGATAGAACATTGTGTTACTCCAGTCTGATAGAACATTGTGTTACTCCAGTCTGATAGAACATTGTGTTACTCCAGTCAGATGGAACATTGTGTTACTCCGGTCAGATGGAACATTGTGTTACTCCAGTCTGATAGAACATTGTGTTACTCCAGTCTGATAGAACATTGTGTTACTCCAGTCTGATAGAACATTGTGTTACTCCGGTCAGATGGAACATTGTGTTACTCCGGTCAGATGGAACATTGTGTTACTCCGGTCAGATGGAACTCAGTCTTAGAACATTGTGTTACTCCAGTCTGATAGAACATTGTGTTACTCTGTCAGATGGAACATTGTCTGTTAGCTACTCCAGTCTGATAGAACATTGTGTGTAGTTACTCCAGTCTGATAGAACATTGTGTTACTCCAGTCTGATAGAACATTGTGTTATTCTGTTCAGATGGAACATTGTCTGGTTAGCTACTCCAGTCTGTCTGTTATAGAACATTTCTGGTTAGTTACTCCAGTCTGATAGAACATTGTCTGGTTTGTTACACCAGTCTGATAGAACATTGTCTGGTTAGTTACACCAGTCTGATAGAACATTGTCTGGTTAGTTACACCAGTCTGATAGAACATTGTCTGGTTAGTTACACCAGTCTGATAGAACATTGTCTGGTTAGTTACTCCAGTCTGATAGAACATTGTCTGGTTAGTTACTCCAGTCTGATAGAACATTGTCTGGTTAGTTACTCCAGTCTGATAGAACATTGTCTGGTTGTTACTCCAGTCTGATAGAACATTGTCTGGTTAGTTACTCCAGTCTGATAGAACATTGTGTTCCTCAGTCTGATAGAACATTGTGTTACTCCAGTCTGATAGAACATTTGTTCTCCAGTCTGATATAACAGTTACTCAGTCTGATGGAACATTGTCTGGTTAGTTACTCCAGTCTGATAGAACATTGTCTGGAACATTGTGTTACAGTTCCAGAACATTGTGATAGAACATGTGTTCTCCAGTCTGATAGAACATTGTGTTACTCCAGTCTGATAGAACATTGTGTTACTCCAGTCTGATAGAACATTGTGTTACTCCAGTCTGATAGAACATTGTGTTACTCCAGTCTGATAGAACATTGTGTTACTCCAGTCTGATAGAACATTGTGTTACTCCAGTCTGATAGAACATTGTGTTACTCCAGTCTGATAGAACATTGTGTTACTCTGTTCAGATGGAACATTGTCTGGTTAGTTACTCCAGTCTGATAGAACACTGTTTTACTCCAGTCTGATAGAACATTGTGTTACTCCGTTCTGATAGAACATTGTGTTACTCCAGTCTGATAGAACATTGTGTTACTCCAGTATGATAGAACATTGTGTTACTCCAGTCTGATAGAACATTGTGTTACTCCAGTCTGATAGAACATTGTGTTACTCCAGTCTGATAGAACATTGTGTTACTCCAGTCTGATAGAACATTGTGTTACTCCAGTCTGATAGAACATTGTGTTACTCCAGTCTGATAGAACATTGTGTTACTCCAGTATGATAGAACATTGTGTTACTCCAGTCTGATAGAACATTGTGTTACTCCAGTCTGATAGAACATTGTGTTACTCCAGTCTGATAGAACATTGTGTTACTCCAGTCTGATAGAACATTGTGTTACTCCAGTCTGATAGAACATTGTGTTACTCAGTCTGATAGAACATTGTGTTACTCGGTCAGATGGAACAGTTACTCGGTCAGATGGAACATTGTGTTACTCTGTTCAGATGGAACATTGTGTTACTCCGGTCTGATGGAACATTGTGTTACTCCAGTCTGATAGAACATTGTGTTACTCCAGTCTGATAGAACATTGTGTTACTCCGGTCAGATGGAACATTGTGTTACTCCGGTCAGATGGAACATTGTGTTACTCCGGTCAGATGGAACATTGTGTTACTCCAGTCTGATAGAACATTGTGTTACTCCAGTCTGATAGAACATTGTGTTACTCTGTTCAGATGGAACATTGTCTGTTTACTCCAGTCTGATAGAACATTGTGTGGTTAGTTACTCCAGTCTGATAGAACATTGTGTTACTCCAGTCTGATAGAACATTGTGTTATTCTGTTCAGATGGAACATTGTCTGGTTAGCTACTCCAGTCTGATAGAACATTGTGTTACTCCAGTCTGACGGAACATTGTCTGGTTAGTTACACCAGTCTGATAGAACATTGTCTGGTTAGTTACACCAGTCTGATAGAACATTGTCTGGTTAGTTACTCCAGTCTGATAGAACATTGTGTTAGTTACTCCAGTCTGATAGAACATTGTCTGGTTAGTTACTCCAGTCTGATAGAACATTGTCTGTTAGTTACTCCAGTCTGATAGAACATTGTGTTACTCCAGTCTGATAGAACATTGTCTGGTTAGTTACTCCAGTCTGATAGAACATTGTGTTCCTCCAGTCTGATAGAACATTGTGTTACTCCAGTCTGATAGAACATTGTGTTACTCCAGTCTGATAGAACATTGTGTTACTCCAGTCAGATGGAACATTGTCTGGTTAGAACATTTACTCCAGTCTGATAGAACACTGTTTTACTCCAGTCTGATAGAACATTGTGTTTGTTCAGTCTGGAACATTGTGTTACTCCAGTCTGATAGAACATTGTGTTACTCCAGTCTGATAGAACATTGTGTTACTCCAGTCTGATAGAACATTGTGTTACTCCAGTCTGATAGAACATTGTGTTTAGTCTAGAACATTGTGTTACTCCAGTCTGATAGAACATTGTGTTACTCCAGTCTGATAGAACATTGTGATCCAGTCTGAGAACATTGTGATAGTTTACTCCAGTCTGATAGAACATTGTGTTACTCCAGTCTGATGGAACATTTGTTGGTTAGTTACTCCAGTCTGATAGAACATTGTTTTATCCAGTCTGATAGAACATTTGTTACTCCAGTCTGATAGAACATTGTGTTCTCCAGTCTGATAGAACATTGTGTTCTCAGTCTGATAGAACATTGTGTTACTCCAGTCTGATAGAACATTGTGTTACTCCAGTCTGATAGAACATTTCCAGTCTGATAGAACATTGTGTTACTCCAGTCTGATAGAACATTGTTACTCAGTCTGATATCTGTTCAGATGGAACATTTAGTTAGCTCCAGTCTGATAGAACATTGTGTTACTCCAGTCTGATAGAACATTGTCTGGTTAGTTACTCCAGTCTGATAGAACATTGTAGAACATGTGTTACTCCAGTCTGATAGAACATTGTGTTACTCAGTCTGATAGAACATTGTGTTACTCCAGTCTGTCTGATAGAACATTGTGTTACTCCAGTCTGATAGAACATTGTGTTACTCCAGTCTGATAGAACATTGTGTTACTCAGTCTGATAGAACATTGTGTCTGGTTACTCCAGTCTGATAGAACATTGTGTTACTCCAGTCTGTTAGAACATTGTGTTACTCCAGTCTGATAGAACATTGTGTTACTCAGTCTGATAGAACATTGTTGTTAGTTACTCCAGTCTGATAGAACACTGTTTTACTCCAGTCTGATAGAACATTGTGTTACTCCAGTTTTTCTGATAGAACATTGTGTTACTCCAGTCTGATAGAACATAGAACATTGTAGAACATTGTGTTACTCCAGTCTGATAGAACATTGTGTTACTCCAGTCTGATAGAACATTGTGTTACTCCAGTCTGATAGAACATTGTGTTACTCCAGTCTGATAGAACATTGTGTTACTCCAGTCTGATAGAACATTGTGTTACTCAGTCGGAGAACATTGTCAGTCTGATAGAACATTGTGTTACTCTGTTCAGATGGAACATTGTCTGGTTAGTTACTCCAGTCTGATAGAACATTGTCTGGTTAGCTACTCCAGTCTGATAGAACACTGTGTTACTCCAGTCTGACGGAACATTGTCTGGTTAGTTACTCCAGTCTGATAGAACATTGTGTTACTCCAGTCTGATAGAACAGAACTAATAGAACATTGTGTTACTCCAGTCTGATAGAACATTGTGTTACTCCAGTCTGATAGAACATTGTGTTACTCCAGTCTGATAGAACATTGTGTTACTCCAGTTGTGTTACTCCAGTCTGATAGAACATTGTCTGGTTAGTTACTCCAGTCTGATAGAACATTGTTGTTGTTACTCCAGTCCATTGTGTTACCAGTCTGATAGAACATTGTCTGGTTAGTTACTCCAGTCTGATAGAACATTGTCTGGTTAGTTACTCCAGTCTGATAGAACATTGTCTGGTTTAGTTACACTCCAGTCTGATAGAACATTGTCTGGTTTGTTACTCCAGTCTGATAGAACATCTGGTTTGTTACTCCAGTCTGATAGAACATTGTGTTACTCCAGTCTGATAGAACATTGTCTGGTTAGTTAGTCTGATAGAACATTGTGTTACACCAGTCTGATAGAACATTGTCTGGTTAGTTACTCCAGTCTGATAGAACATTGTCTGGTTAGTTACTCCAGTCTGATTGAACATTGTCTGGTTAGTTACTCCAGTCTGATAGAACATTGTGTTACTCCAGTCTGACAGAACATTGTTACTCCAGTCTGACAGAACATTGTTACTCCAGTTATTGTTACTCCAGTCTGATAGAACATTGTGTTACTCCGGTCTGATGGAACATTGTGTTACTCCGGTCTGATGGAACATTGTGTTACTCCAGTCTGATAGAACATTGTGTTACTCCGGTCAGATGGAACATTGTGTTACTCCGGTCAGATGGAACATTGTGTTACTCCGGTCAGATGGAACATTGTGTTACTCCGGTCAGATGGAACATTGTGTTACTCCAGTCTGATAGAACATTGTGTTACTCCAGTCTGATAGAACATTGTGTTACTCCAGTCTGATAGAACATTTGTTAGCTTCTCCAGTCTGATAGAACATTGTGTGGTTAGTTACTCCAGTCTGATAGAACATTGTGTTACTCCAGTCTGATAGAACATTGTGTTATTCTGTTCAGATGGAACATTGTCTGGTTAGCTACTCCAGTCTGATAGAACATTGTGTTACTCCAGTCTGGAACATTTATGGTTGTTACTCCAGTCTGATAGAACATTGTCTGGTTTGTTACTCCAGTCTGATAGAACATTGTCTGGTTAGTTATTCCAGTCTGATAGAACATTGTCTGGTTAGTTACACCAGTCTGATAGAACATTGTCTGGTTAGTTACTCCAGTCTGATAGAACATTGTGTTAGTTACTCCAGTCTGATAGAACATTGTCTGGTTAGTTACTCCAGTCTGATAGAACATTGTTGTAGTTATTCCAGTCTGATAGAACATTGTCTGGTTAGTTACACCAGTCTGATAGAACATTGTTGTTAGTTACACCAGTCTGATAGAACATTGTTGTTAGTTACTCCAGTCTGATAGAACATTGTCTGGTTAGTTACTCCAGTCTGATAGAACATTGTCTGGTTAGTTACTCCAGTCTGATAGAACATTGTCTGGTTAGTTACTCCAGTCTGATAGAACATTGTGTTACTCCAGTCGAATAGAACATTGTGTTACTCCAGTCTGATAACATTGTCTGTTAGTTACTCAGTCTGATTGAACATTGTCTGGTTAGTTACTCCAGTCTGATAGAACATTGTGTTACTCCAGTCGAATAGAACATTGTGTTACTCCAGTCTGATAGAACATTGTGTTACTCCAGTCTGATAGAACATTGTGTTACTCCAGTCTGATAGAACATTGTGTTATTCTGTTCAGATGGAACATTGTCTGGTTAGTTACTCCAGTCTGATAGAACATTGTGTTACTCCAGTCTGACAGAACATTTATGGTTAGTTACTCCAGTCTGATAGAACATTGTCTGGTTTGTTACTCCAGTCTGATAGAACATTGTCTGGTTAGTTATTCCAGTCTGATAGAACATTGTCTGGTTAGTTACACCAGTCTGATAGAACATTGTCTGGTTAGTTACTCCAGTCTGATAGAACATTGTCTGGTTAGTTACTCCAGTCTGATAGAACATTGTCTGGTTAGTTACTCCAGTCTGATAGAACATTGTCTGGTTAGTTACTCCAGTCTGATAGAACATTGTCTGGTTAGTTACTCCAGTCTGATAGAACATTGTGTTAGTTACTCCAGTCTGATAGAACATTGTGTTCCTCCAGTCTGATAGAACATTGTGTTACTCCAGTCTGATAGAACATTGTGTTACTCCAGTCTGATAGAACATTGTGTTACTCCAGTCTGATAGAACATTGTGTTACTCTGTTCAGATGGAACATTGTCTGGTTAGTTACTCCAGTCTGATAGAACACTGTTTTACTCCAGTCTGATAGAACATTGTGTTACTCCGTTCACATGGAACATTGTGTTACTCCAGTCTGATAGAACATTGTGTTTCCAGTCTGATAGAACAGTTACTCCAGACTGATAGAACATTGTGTTACTCCAGACTGATAGAACATTGTGTTACTCCAGTCTGATAGAACATTGTGTTACTCCAGTCTGATAGAACAGTCTGTTCAGATGGAACATTGTCTGGTTAGTTACTCCAGTCTGATAGAACATTGTCTGGGTAGTTATTCCAGTCTGATAGAACATTGTTGTTAGTTACACCAGTCTGATAGAACATTGTCTGGTTAGTTACTCCAGTCTGATAGAACATTGTCTGTTAGTTACTCCAGTCTGATTGAACATTGTTGGTTAGTTACTCCAGTCTGATAGAACATTGTTGTAGTTATTCCAGTCTGATAGAACATTGTTGTTAGTTACACCAGTCTGATAGAACATTGTCTGGTTAGTTACTCCAGTCTGATAGAACATTGTCTGGTTAGTTACTCCAGTCTGATTGAACATTGTCTGGTTAGTTACTCCAGTCTGATAGAACATTGTGTTACTCCAGTCGAATAGAACATTGTGTTACTCCAGTCTGATAGAACATTGTGTTACTCCAGTCTGATAGAACATTGTGTTACTCCAGTCTGACAGAACATTGTTACTCCAGTCTGACAGAACATTGTGTTACTCCAGTCTGATAGAACATTGTGTTACTCCAGTCTGATAGAACATTGTGTTACTCCGGTCAGATGGAACATTGTGTTACTCCAGTCTGATGGTACATTGTGTTACTCCAGTCTGATGAACATTTGTTACTCCAGTCTGATAGAACATTGTGTTACTCCGGTCTGATAGAACATCTTGTTACTCCAGTCTGATAGAACATTGTGTTACTCTGTTCAGATGGAACATTGTCTGGTTAGCTACTCCAGTCTGATAGAACATTCTGTTACTCCAGTCTGATAGAACATTGTGTTACTCCAGTCTGACAGAACATTGTGTTACTCCAGTCTGATAGAACATTGTGTTACTCCAGTCTGATAGAACATTGTGTTACTCCGGTCAGATGGAACATTGTGTTACTCCAGTCTGATGATACATTGTGTTACTCCAGTCTGATGATACATTGTGTTACTCCAGTCTGATAGAACATTGTGTTACTCCGGTCTGATAGAACATCTTGTTACTCCAGTCTGATAGAACATTGTGTTACTCTGTTCAGATGGAACATTGTCTGGTTAGCTACTCCAGTCTGATAGAACATTGTGTGGTTAGTTACTCCAGTCTGATAGAACATTGTGTTACTCCAGTCTGATAGAACATTGTGTTATTCTGTTCAGATGGAACATTGTCTGGTTAGCTACTCCAGTCTGATAGAACATTGTGTTACTCCAGTCTGACAGAACATTTATGGTTAGTTACTCCAGTCTGATAGAACATTGTCTGGTTTGTTACTCCAGTCTGACAGAACATTGTCTGGGTAGTTACTCCAGTCTGATAGAACATTGTCTGGTTAGTTACACCAGTCTGATAGAACATTGTCTGGTTAGTTACTCCAGTCTGATAGAACATTGTCTGGTTAGTTACTCCAGTCTGATAGAACATTGTCTGGTTAGTTACTCCAGTCTGATAGAACATTGTCTGGTTAGTTACTCCAGTCTGATAGAACATTGTGTTCCTCCAGTCTGATAGAACATTGTGTTCCTCCAGTCTGATAGAACATTGTGTTACTCCAGTCTGATAGAACATTGTGTTACTCCAGTCTGATAGAACATTGTGTTACTCCAGTCTGATAGAACATTGTGTTACTCTGTTCAGATGGAACATTGTCTGGTTAGTTACTCCAGTCTGATAGAACACTGTTTTACTCCAGTCTGATAGAACATTGTGTTACTCCGTTCACATGGAACATTGTGTTACTCCAGTCTGATAGAACATTGTGTTACTCCAGTCTGATAGAACATTGTGTTACTCCAGTCTGATAGAACATTGTGTTACTCCAGTCTGATAGAACATTGTGTTACTCCAGTCTGATAGAACATTGTGTTACTCCAGTCTGATAGAACATTGTGTTACTCCAGTCTGATAGAACATTGTGTTACTCTGTTCAGATGGAACATTGTCTGGTTAGTTACTCCAGTCTGATAGAACATTGTCTGGGTAGTTATTCCAGTCTGATAGAACATTGTCTTGTTAGTTACACCAGTCTGATAGAACATTGTCTGTTTTACTCCAGTCTGATAGAACATCTGTTGTTACTCCAGTCTGATTGAACATTGTTGGTGTTACTCCAGTCTGATAGAACATTGTAGTTATTCCAGTCTGATAGAACATTGTGTTGTTACACCAGTCTGATAGAACATTGTCTGGTTAGTTACTCCAGTCTGATAGAACATTGTCTGGTTAGTTACTCCAGTCTGATAGAACATTCTGTTACTCCAGTCTGATAGAACATTGTGTTACTCCAGTCTGATAGAACATTGTGTTACTCCAGTCTGACAGAACATTGTTTTACTCTATTCAGATGGAACATTGTCTGGTTATTTACTCCAGTCTGATAGAACATTGTGTTACTCCAGTCTGATAGAACATTGTGTTACTCCAGTCTGACAGAACATCAGTCTGACAGAACATTGTGTTTCCAGTCTGATAGAACATTGTGTTACTCCAGTCTGATAGAACATTGTGTTACTCCGGTCAGATGGAACATTGTGTTACTCCAGTCTGATGATACATTGTGTTACTCCAGTCTGATAGAACATTGTGTTACTCCAGTCTGATAGAACATTGTGTTACTCCAGTCTGATAGAACATTGTGTTACTCCAGTCTGATGGAACATTGTGTTACTTCAGTCTGATGGAACATTGTGTTACTCCAGTCTGATAGAACATTGTGTTACTCCGGTCAGATGGAACATTGTGTTACTCCGGTCAGATGGAACATTGTGTTACTCCGGTCAGATGGAACATTGTGTTACTCCGGTCAGATGGAACATTGTGTTACTCCGGTCAGATGGAACATTGTGTTACTCCGGTCAGATGGAACATTGTGTTACTCCAGTCTGATAGAACATTGTGTTATTCTGTTCAGATGGAACA
This sequence comes from Oncorhynchus gorbuscha, assembly GCF_021184085.1. NCBI lineage: Eukaryota > Metazoa > Chordata > Actinopteri > Salmoniformes > Salmonidae > Oncorhynchus > Oncorhynchus gorbuscha. The sequence goes on from NC_060176.1 coordinate 86,550,746, forward strand.
TTGTCTGGTTAGCTACTCCAGTCTGATAGAACATTGTGTTACTCCAGTCTGACGGAACATTTATGGTTAGTTACTCCAGTCTGAGAGAACATTGTCTGGTTTGTTACTCCAGTCTGATAGAACATTGTCTGGGTAGTTACTCCAGTCTGATAGAACATTGTCTGGTTAGTTACACCAGTCTGATAGAACATTGTCTGGTTAGTTACTCCAGTCTGATAGAACATTGTCTGGTTAGTTACTCCAGTCTGATAGAACATTGTCTGGTTAGTTACTCCAGTCTGATAGAACATTGTCTGGTTAGTTACTCCAGTCTGATAGAACATTGTCTGGTTAGTTACTCCAGTCTGATAGAACATTGTCTGGTTAGTTACTCCAGTCTGATAGAACATTGTGTTCCTCCAGTCTGATAGAACATTGTGTTACTCCAGTCTGATAGAACATTGTGTTACTCCAGTCTGATAGAACATTGTGTTACTCCAGTCTGATAGAACATTGTGTTACTCCGGTCAGATGGAACATTGTGTTACTCCAGTCTGATGGAACATTGTGTTACTCCAGTCTGATGGAACATTGTGTTACTCCAGTCTGATAGAACATTGTGTTACTCCGGTCAGATGGAACATTGTGTTACTCCGGTCAGATGGAACATTGTGTTACTCCGGTCAGATGGAACATTGTGTTACTCCGGTCAGATGGAACATTGTGTTACTCCAGTCTGATAGAACATTGTGTTACTCCAGTCTGATAGAACATTGTGTTATTCTGTTCAGATGGAACATTGTCTGGTTAGCTACTCCAGTCTGATAGAACATTGTGTTACTCCAGTCTGATAGAACATTGGTTAGTTACTCCAGTCTGATAGAACATTGTCTGGTTTGTTACTCCAGTCTGATAGAACATTGTCTGGGTAGTTATTCCAGTCTGATAGAACATTGTCTGGTTAGTTACACCAGTCTGATAGAACATTGTCTGGTTAGTTACTCCAGTCTGATAGAACATTGTCTGGTTAGTTACTCCAGTCTGATAGAACATTGTCTGGTTAGTTACTCCAGTCTGATAGAACATTGTCTGGTTAGTTACTCCAGTCTGATAGAACATTGTCTGGTTAGTTACTCCAGTCTGATAGAACATTGTCTGGTTAGTTACTCCAGTCTGATAGAACATTGTCTGGTTAGTTACTCCAGTCTGATAGAACATTGTGTTACTCCAGTCTGATAGAACATTGTGTTACTCCAGTCTGATAGAACATTGTGTTACTCCAGTCTGATAGAACATTGTCTGGTTAGTTACTCCAGTCTGATAGAACACTGTTTTACTCCAGTCTGATAGAACATTGTGTTACTCCGTTCACATGGAACATTGTGTTACTCCAGTCTGATAGAACATTGTGTTACTCCAGTCTGATAGAACATTGTGTTACTCCGGTCAGATGGAACATTGTGTTACTCCGGTCAGATGGAACATTGTGTTACTCCGGTCAGATGGAACATTGTGTTACTCCGGTCAGATGGAACATTGTGTTACTCCAGTCTGATAGAACATTGTGTTACTCCAGTCTGATAGAACATTGTGTTATTCTGTTCAGATGGAACATTGTCTGGTTAGCTACTCCAGTCTGATAGAACATTGTGTTACTCCAGTCTGACGGAACATTTATGGTTAGTTACTCCAGTCTGAGAGAACATTGTCTGGTTTGTTACTCCAGTCTGATAGAACATTGTCTGGGTAGTTATTCCAGTCTGATAGAACATTGTCTGGTTAGTTACACCAGTCTGATAGAACATTGTGGTTAGTTACTCCAGTCTGATAGAACATTGTCTGTTAGTTACTCCAGTCTGATAGAACATTGTTGTTAGTTACTCCAGTCTGATAGAACATTGTCTGGTTAGTTACTCCAGTCTGATAGAACATTGTCTGTAGTTACTCCAGTCTGATAGAACATTGTCTGTTAGTTACTCCAGTCTGATAGAACATTGTCTGTTAGTTACTCCAGTCTGATAGAACATTGTCCTCCAGTTAGAACATTGTGTTACTCCAGTCTGATAGAACATTGTGTTACTCCAGTCTGATAGAACATTGTGTTACTCCAGTCTGATAGAACATTGTGTTACTCCAGTCTGATAGAACATTGTGTTACTCCAGTCTGATAGAACACTGTTTTACTCCAGTCTGATAGAACATTGTGTTACTCCGTTCACATGGAACATTGTGTTACTCCAGTCTGATAGAACATTGTGTTACTCCAGTCTGATAGAACATTGTGTTACTCCAGTCTGATAGAACATTGTGTTACTCCAGTCTGATAGAACATTGTGTTACTCCAGTGTGATAGAACATTGTGTTACTCCAGACTGATAGAACATTGTGTTACTCCAGTCTGATAGAACATTGTGTTACTCCAGTCTGATAGAACATTGTGTTACTCCAGTCTGATAGAACATTGTGTTACTCCAGTCTGATAGAACATTGTGTTAATCTGTTCAGATGGAACATTGTCTGGTTAGCTACTCCAGTCTGATAGAACACTGTGTTACTCCAGTCTGACGTAACATTGTCTGGTTAGTTACTCCAGTCTGATAGAACATTGTCTGGTTTGTTACTCCAGAATGATAGAACATTGTCTAGTTAGTTACTCCAGTCTGATAGAACATTGTGTTACTCCAGTCTGATAGAACATTGTGTTACTCCAGTCTGATAGAACATTGTGTTACTCCAGTCTGATAGAACATTGTGTTACTCCAGTCTGATAGAACATTGTGTTACTCCAGTCTGATAGAACATTGTGTTACTCCAGTCTGATAGAACATTGTGTTACTCCAGTCTGATAGAACATTGTGTTACTCCAGTCTGATAGAACATTGTGTTACTCTGTTCAGATGGAACATTGTCTGGTTAGTTACTCCAGTCTGATAGAACATTGTCTAGTTAGTTACTCCAGTCTGATAGAACATTGTGTTACTCCAGTCTGATAGAACATTGTGTTACTCCAGTCTGATAGAACATTGTGTTACTCCAGTCTGATAGAACATTGTGTTACTCCAGTCTGATAGAACATTGTCTGGTTTGTTACTCCAGTCTGATAGAACATTGTCTGGTTTGTTACTCCAGTCTGATAGAACATTGTCTGGTTAGTTACTCCAGTCTGATAGAACATTGTCTGGTTAGTTACTCCAGTCTGATAGAACATTGTGTTACACCAGTCTGATAGAACATTGTCTGGTTAGTTACTCCAGTCTGATAGAACATTGTCTGGTTAGTTACTCCAGTCTGATAGAACATTGTCTGGTTAGTTACTCCAGTCTGATAGAACATTGTCTGGTTAGTTACTCCAGTCTGATAGAACATTGTCTGGTTAGTTACTCCAGTCTGATAGAACATTGTGTTACACCAGTCTGATAGAACATTGTCTGGTTAGTTACTCCAGTCTGATAGAACATTGTGTTACTCCAGTCTGATAGAACATTGTGTTACTCCAGTCTGATAGAACATTGTGTTACTCCAGTCTGATAGAACATTGTGTTACTCCAGTCTGATAGAACATTGTGTTACTCTTGTCTGATAGAACATTGTGTTACTCCAGTCTGATAGAACATTGTGTTACTCCAGTCTGACAGAACTTTCTTTTACTCTATTCAGATGGAACATTGTCTGGTTATCTACTCCAGTCTGATAGAACATTCTGTTACTCCAGTCTGATAGAACATTCTGTTACTCCAGTCTGATAGAACATTGTGTTACTCCAGTCTGATAGAACATTGTGTTACTCCAGTCTGACAGAACATTGTTACTCCAGTCTGACAGAACATTGTGTTACTCCGGTCTGATAGAACATTGTGTTACTCCGGTCAGATGGAACATTGTGTTACTCCAGTCTGATAGAACATTGTGTTACTCCAGTCTGATAGAACATTGTGTTACTCCAGTCTGATAGAACATTGTGTTACTCCAGTCAGATGGAACATTGTGTTACTCCAGTCAGATGGAACATTGTGTTACTCCGGTCAGATCGAACATTGTGTTACTCCGGTCAGATCGAACATTGTGTTACTCCAGTCTGATAGAACATTGTGTTACTCCAGTCTGATAGAACATTGTGTTACTCCAGTCTGATAGAACATTGTGTTACTCCAGTCAGATAGAACATTGTGTTACTCCGGTCAGATGGAACATTGTGTTACTCCGGTCTGATAGAACATTGTCACTCCAGTCTGATAGAACATTGTCTGGTTATTTACTCCAGTCTGATAGAACATTGTGTTACTCCAGTCTGATAGAACATTGTCACTCCAGTCTGATAGAACATTGTCTGGTTATTTACTCCAGTCTGACAGAACATTGTGTTACTCCAGTCTGATAGAACATTGTCTGGTTATTTACTCCAGTCTGATGGAACATTGTGTTACTCCAGTCTGATAGAACATTGTCACTCCAGTCTGATAGAACATTGTCTGGTTATTTACTCCAGTCTGACAGAACATTGTGTTACTCCAGTCTGATAGAACATTGTGTTACTCCGGTCAGATGGAACATTGTGTTACTCCAGTCTGATGGAACATTTGTTACTCCAGTCTGACAGAACATTGTGTTACTCCAGTCTGATAGAACATTGTGTTACTCCGGTCAGATGGAACATTGTGTTACTCCAGTCTGATAGAACATTGTGTTACTCCAGTCTGATAGAACATTGTGTTACTCCAGTCTGATAGAACATTGTGTTACTCCAGTCAGATGGAACATTGTGTTACTCCAGTCAGATGGAACATTGTGTTACTCCGGTCAGATCGAACATTGTGTTACTCCGGTCAGATCGAACATTGTGTTACTCCAGTCTGATAGAACATTGTGTTACTCCAGTCTGATAGAACATTGTGTTACTCCAGTCTGATAGAACATTGTGTTACTCCAGTCAGATAGAACATTGTGTTACTCCGGTCTGATAGAACATTGTCACTCCAGTCTGATAGAACATTGTCTGGTTATTTACTCCAGTCTGACAGAACATTGTGTTACTCCAGTCTGATAGAACATTGTCTGGTTATTTACTCCAGTCTGATGGAACATTGTGTTACTCCAGTCTGATAGAACATTGTACTCCAGTCTGATAGAACATTGTCTGGTTATTTACTCCAGTCTGACAGAACATTGTGTTACTCCAGTCTGATAGAACATTGTGTTACTCGGTCAGATGGAACATTGTGTTACTCCAGTCTGATGGAACATTGTGTTACTCCAGTCTGACAGAACATTGTGTTACTCCAGTCTGATAGAACATTTGTTACTCCAGTCTGACAGAACATTGTGTTACTCCAGTCTGATAGAACATTGTGTTACTCCAGTCTGACAGAACATTCTGTTACTCCAGTCTGACAGAACATTGTGTTACTCCAGTCTGGAACATTAGTTACTCCAGTCTGATGGAACATTGTGTTACTCCAGTCTGACAGAACATTGTGTTACTCCAGTCTGACAGAACATTGTGTTACTCCAGTCTGATAGAACATTGTGTTACACCAGTCTGATAGAACATTGTCTGGTTAGTTACTCCAGTCTGATAGAACATTGTGTTACTCCAGTCTGATAGAACATTGTGTTACTCCAGTCTGATAGAACATTGTGTTACTCCAGTCTGATAGAACATTGTGTTACTCCAGTCTGATAGAACATTGTGTTACTCTTGTCTGATAGAACATTGTGTTACTCCAGTCTGATAGAACATTGTGTTACTCCAGTCTGACAGAACTTTCTTTTACTCTATTCAGATGGAACATTGTCTGGTTATCTACTCCAGTCTGATAGAACATTCTGTTACTCCAGTCTGATAGAACATTCTGTTACTCCAGTCTGATAGAACATTGTGTTACTCCAGTCTGATAGAACATTGTGTTACTCCAGTCTGACAGAACATTGTTACTCCAGTCTGACAGAACATTGTGTTACTCCGGTCTGATAGAACATTGTGTTACTCGGTCAGATGGAACATTGTGTTACTCAGTCTGATAGAACATTGTGTTACTCCAGTCTGATAGAACATTGTGTTACTCCAGTCTGATAGAACATTGTGTTACTCCAGTCAGATGGAACATTGTGTTACTCCAGTCAGATGGAACATTGTGTTACTCGGTCAGATCGAACATTGTGTTACTCCGGTCAGATCGAACATTGTGTTACTCCAGTCTGATAGAACATTGTGTTACTCCAGTCTGATAGAACATTGTGTTACTCCAGTCTGATAGAACATTGTGTTACTCCAGTCAGATAGAACATTGTGTTACTCCGGTCAGATGGAACATTGTGTTACTCCGGTCTGATAGAACATTGTCACTCCAGTCTGATAGAACATTGTCTGGTTATTTACTCCAGTCTGATAGAACATTGTGTTACTCCAGTCTGATAGAACATTGTCACTCCAGTCTGATAGAACATTGTCTGGTTATTTACTCCAGTCTGACAGAACATTGTGTTACTCCAGTCTGATAGAACATTGTCTGGTTATTTACTCCAGTCTGATGGAACATTGTGTTACTCCAGTCTGATAGAACATTGTCACTCCAGTCTGATAGAACATTGTCTGGTTATTTACTCCAGTCTGACAGAACATTGTGTTACTCCAGTCTGATAGAACATTGTGTTACTCCGGTCAGATGGAACATTGTGTTACTCCAGTCTGATGGAACATTGTGTTACTCCAGTCTGACAGAACATTGTGTTACTCCAGTCTGATAGAACATTGTGTTACTCCGGTCAGATGGAACATTGTGTTACTCCAGTCTGATAGAACATTGTGTTACTCCAGTCTGATAGAACATTGTGTTACTCCAGTCTGATAGAACATTGTGTTACTCCAGTCAGATGGAACATTGTGTTACTCCAGTCAGATGGAACATTGTGTTACTCCGGTCAGATCGAACATTGTGTTACTCCGGTCAGATCGAACATTGTGTTACTCCAGTCTGATAGAACATTGTGTTACTCCAGTCTGATAGAACATTGTGTTACTCCAGTCTGATAGAACATTGTGTTACTCCAGTCAGATAGAACATTGTGTTACTCCGGTCTGATAGAACATTGTCACTCCAGTCTGATAGAACATTGTCTGGTTATTTACTCCAGTCTGACAGAACATTGTGTTACTCCAGTCTGATAGAACATTGTCTGGTTATTTACTCCAGTCTGATGGAACATTGTGTTACTCCAGTCTGATAGAACATTGTCACTCCAGTCTGATAGAACATTGTCTGGTTATTTACTCCAGTCTGACAGAACATTGTGTTACTCCAGTCTGATAGAACATTGTGTTACTCCGGTCAGATGGAACATTGTGTTACTCCAGTCTGATGGAACATTGTGTTACTCCAGTCTGACAGAACATTGTGTTACTCCAGTCTGATAGAACATTGTGTTACTCCAGTCTGACAGAACATTGTGTTACTCCAGTCTGATAGAACATTGTGTTACTCCAGTCTGACAGAACATTCTGTTACTCCAGTCTGACAGAACATTGTGTTACTCCAGTCTGACGGAACATTGTGTTACTCCAGTCTGATGGAACATTGTGTTACTCCAGTCTGACAGAACATTGTGTTACTCCAGTCTGACAGAACATTGTGTTACTCCAGTCTGATAGAACATTGTGTTACTCCGGTCAGATGGAACATTGTGTTACTCCAGTCTGATAGAACATTGTGTTACTCCGGTCAGATGGAACATTGTGTTACTCCAGTCTGATGGAACATTGTGTTACTCCAGTCTGATAGAACATTGTGTTACTCCGGTCAGATGGAACATTGTGTTACTCCAGTCTGATAGAACATTGTGTTACTCCAGTCTGATAGAACATTGTGTTACTCCAGTCTGACGGAACATTGTGTTACTCCAGTCTGACGGAACATTGTGTTACTCCAGTCTGATGGAACATTGTGTTACTCCAGTCTGATAGAACATTGTCACTCCAGCCTGATAGAACATTGTCTGGTTATTTACTCCAGTCTGATAGAACATTGTGTTACTCCAGTCTGATAGAACATTGTGTTACTCTAGTCTGATAGAACATTGTGTTACTCTGTTCAGATGGAACATTGTCTGGTTAGTTACTCCAGTCTGATAGAACACTGTTTTACTCCAGTCTGATAGAACATTGTGTTACTCCGTTCACATGGAACATTGTGTTACTCCAGTCTGATAGAACATTGTGTTACTCCAGTCTGATAGAACATTGTGTTACTCCAGTCTGATAGAACATTGTGTTACTCCAGTCTGATAGAACATTGTGTTACTCCAGTCTGATAGAACATTGTGTTACTCCAGTCTGATAGAACATTGTGTTACTCCAGTCTGATAGAACATTGTGTTACTCCAGTCTGATAGAACATTGTGTTACTCCAGTCTGATAGAACATTGTGTTACTCCAGTCTGATAGAACATTGTGTTACTCCAGTCTGATAGAACATTGTGTTACTCCAGTCTGATAGAACATTGTGTTACTCCAGTCTGATAGAACATTGTGTTACTCCAGTCTGATAGAACATTGTGTTACTCCAGTCTGATAGAACATTGTCTGGTTTGTTACTCCAGTCTGATAGAACATTGTCTAGTTAGTTACTCCAGTCTGATAGAACATTGTGTTACTCCAGTCTGATAGAACATTGTGTTACTCCAGTCTGATAGAACATTGTGTTACTCCAGTCTGATAGAACATTGTGTTAATCTGTTCAGATGGAACATTGTCTGGTTAGCTACTCCAGTCTGATAGAACATTGTGTTACTCCAGTCTGATAGAACATTGTGTTACTCCAGTCTGATAGAACATTGTGTTACTCCAGTCTGATAGAACATTGTGTTACTCCAGTCTGATAGAACATTGTGTTAATCTGTTCAGATGGAACATTGTCTGGTTAGCTACTCCAGTCTGATAGAACATTGTGTTACTCCAGTCTGACGGAACATTTATGGTTAGTTACTCCAGTCTGATAGAACATTGTCTGGTTAGTTACTCCAGTCTGATAGAACATTGTCTGGTTAGTTACTCCAGTCTGATAGAACATTGTCTGGTTTGTTACTCCAGTCTGATAGAACATTGTCTGGTTTGTTACTCCAGTCTGATAGAACATTGTCTGGTTAGTTACTCCAGTCTGATAGAACATTGTCTGGTTAGTTACTCCAGTCTGATAGAACATTGTCGTGTTACTCCAGTCTGATAGAACATTGTGTTACTCCAGTCTGATAGAACATTGTGTTACTCCAGTCTGATAGAACATTGTGTTACACCAGTCTGATAGAACATTGTGTTACTCTTGTCTGATAGAACATTGTATTACTCTTGTCTGATAGAACATTGTGTTACTCCAGTCTGATAGAACATTGTGTTACTCCAGTCTGACAGAACTTTGTTTTACTCTATTCAGATGGAACATTGTCTGGTTATCTACTCCAGTCTGATAGAACATTCTGTTACTCCAGTCTGACAGAACATTGTTACTCCAGTCTGACAGAACATTGTGTTACTCCAGTCTGATAGAACATTGTGTTACTCCAGTCTGATAGAACATTGTGTTACTCCGGTCAGATGGAACATTGTGTTACTCCAGTCTGATGGAACATTGTGTTACTCCAGTCTGATAGAACATTGTGTTACTCCGGTCTGATAGAACATTGTGTTACTCCGGTCAGATGGAACATTGTGTTACTCCGGTCAGATGGAACATTGTGTTACTCCAGTCTGATAGAACATTGTGTTACTCCAGTCTGATGGAACATTGTGTTACTCCAGTCTGATAGAACATTGTGTTACTCCGGTCAGATGGAACATTGTGTTACTCCAGTCTGATAGAACATTGTGTTACTCCGGTCTGATAGAACATTGTGTTACTCCGGTCAGATGGAACATTGTGTTACTCCGGTCAGATGGAACATTGTGTTACTCCAGTCTGATAGAACATTGTGTTACTCCAGTCTGATGGAACATTGTGTTACTCCGGTCAGATGGAACATTGTGTTACTCCAGTCTGATAGAACATTGTCTGGTTATTTACTCCAGTCTGACAGAACATTGTGTTACTCCAGTCTGATAGAACATTGTCTGGTTATTTACTCCAGTCTGATGGAACATTGTGTTACTCCAGTCTGATAGAACATTGTCACTCCAGTCTGATAGAACATTGTCTGGTTATTTACTCCAGTCTGACAGAACATTGTGTTACTCCAGTCTGATAGAACATTGTGTTACTCCGGTCAGATGGAACATTGTGTTACTCCAGTCTGATGGAACATTGTGTTACTCCAGTCTGACAGAACATTGTGTTACTCCAGTCTGATAGAACATTGTGTTACTCCAGTCTGATGGAACATTGTGTTACTCCAGTCTGACGGAACATTGTGTTACTCCAGTCTGATAGAACATTGTGTTACTCCAGTCTGATAGAACATTGTGTTACTCCGGTCAGATGGAACATTGTGTTACTCCAGTCTGATAGAACATTGTGTTACTCCGGTCAGATGGAACATTGTGTTACTCCAGTCTGATGGAACATTGTGTTACTCCAGTCTGATGGAACATTGTGTTACTCCAGTCTGATAGAACATTGTGTTACTCCAGTCTGATAGAACATTGTGTTACTCCGGTCAGATGGAACATTGTGTTACTCCGGTCTGATAGAACATTGTGTTACTCCAGTCTGATAGAACATTGTGTTACTCCAGTCTGATGGAACATTGTGTTACTCCAGTCTGACAGAACATTGTGTTACTCCAGTCTGATAGAACATTGTGTTACTCCAGTCTGATAGAACATTGTGTTACTCCGGTCAGATGGAACATTGTGTTACTCCGGTCTGATGGAACATTGTGTTACTCCAGTCTGATAGAACATTGTGTTACTCCAGTCTGATGGAACATTGTGTTACTCCAGTCTGATAGAACATTGTGTTACTCCAGTCTGATAGAACATTGTGTTACTCCAGTCTGATAGAACATTGTGTTACTCTAGTCTGATAGAACATTGCGTTACTCCAGTCTGATAGAACATTGCGTTACTCCAGTCTGATAGAACATTGTGTTACTCCAGTCTGATAGAACATTGTGTTACTCCAGTCTGATAGAACATTGTCACTCCAGTCTGATAGAACATTGTCTGGTTATTTACTCCAGTCTGACAGAACATTGTGTTACTCCAGTCTGATAGAACATTGTCTGGTTATTTACTCCAGTCTGATGGAACATTGTGTTACTCCAGTCTGATAGAACATTGTCACTCCAGTCTGATAGAACATTGTCTGGTTATTTACTCCAGTCAGACGGAACATTGTGTTACTCCGGTCAGACGGAACATTGTGTTACTCCGGTCAGACGGAACATTGTGTTACTCCGGTCAGACGGAACATTGTGTTACTCCAGTCTGACAGAACATTGTGTTACTCCAGTCTGATAGAACATTGTGTTACTCCAGTCTGACAGAACATTGTGTTACTCCAGTCTGATAGAACATTGTGTTACTCCAGTCTGACAGAACATTGTGTTACTCCAGTCTGATAGAACATTGTGTTACTCCAGTCTGATGGAACATTGTGTTACTCCAGTCTGACAGAACATTGTGTTACTCCAGTCTGATAGAACATTGTGTTACTCCGGTCAGATGGAACATTGTGTTACTCCAGTCTGATAGAACATTGTGTTACTCCGGTCAGATGGAACATTGTGTTACTCCAGACTGATGGAACATTGTGTTACTCCAGACTGATGGAACATTGTGTTACTCCAGTCTGATGGAACATTGTGTTACTCCGGTCTGATAGAACATTGTGTTACTCCGGTCAGATGGAACATTGTGTTACTCCAGTCTGATGGAACATTGTGTTACTCCAGTCTGATAGAACATTGTGTTACTCCAGTCTGATAGAACATTGTGTTACTCCGGTCAGATGGAACATTGTGTTACTCCGGTCTGATAGAACATTGTGTTACTCCGGTCTGATGGAACATTGTGTTACTCCGGTCTGATGGAACATTGTGTTACTCCCAGTCTGATGGAACATTGTGTTACTCCAGTCTGA
>NC_060176.1:86562889-86570022 GCF_021184085.1 Oncorhynchus gorbuscha
TAAAAACATTCCCTAACCAGAAACCGTGGATTGATGGCAGCATTCGCGTGAAACTGGAAAGCGCGAACCACTGCTTTTAATCAGGGCAAGGTGTCTGGCAACATGACTGAATACAAACAGTGCAGCTATTCCCTCCGTAAGGCTATCAAACAAGCTAAGCGTCAGTACAGAGACAAAGTGGAATCTCAATTCAATGGCTCAGACACAAGAGGCATGTGGCAGGGTCTACAGTCAATCACGGACTACAAGATGAAATCCAGCCCAGTCACGGACCAGGATGTCTTGCTCCCAGGCAGACTAAATAACTTTTTGCCCGCTTTGAGGACAATACAGTGCCACTGACACGGCCTGCAACGGAAACATGCAGTCTCTCCTTCACTGCAGCCGAGGTGAGTAAGACATTTAAACGTGTTAACCTCGCAAGGCTGCAGGCCCAGACGGCATCCCCAGCCGCGCCTCCGAGCATGCGCAGACCAGCTGGCCGGCGTGTTTACGGACATATTCAATCAATCCCTATACCAGTCTGCTGTTCCCACATGCTTCAAGAGGGCCACCATTGTTCCTGTTCCCAAGAAAGCTAAGGTAACTGAGCTAAACGACTACCGCCCGTAGCACTCACTTCCGTCATCATGAAGTGCTTTGAGAGACTAGTCAAGGACCATATCACCTCCACCCTACCTGACACCCTAGACCCACTCCAATTTGCTTACCGCCCAAATAGGTCCACAGACGATGCAATCTCAACCACACTGCACACTGCCCTAACCCACCTGGACAAGAGGAATACCTATGTGAGAATGCTGTTCATCGACTACAGCTCGGCATTCAACACCATAGTACCCTCCAAGCTCGTCATCAAGCTCGAGACCCTGGGTCTCGACCCCGCCCCTGTGCAACTGGGTACTGGACTTCCTGACGGGCCGCCCCAGGTGGTGAGGGTAGGCAACAACATCTCCTCCCCGCTGATCCTCAACACGGGGGCCCCACAAGGGTGCGTTCTGAGCCCTCTCCTGTACTCCCTGTTCACCCACGACTGCGTGGCCACGCACGCCTCCAACTCAATCATCAAGTTTGCGGACGACACAACAGTGGTAGGCTTGATTACCAACAACGACGAGACGGCCTACAGGGAGGAGGTGAGGGCCCTTGGAGTGTGGTGTCAGGAAAATAACCTCACACTCAACGTCAACAAAACTAAGGAGATGATTGTGGACTTCAGGAAACAGCAGAGGGAACACCCCCTATCCACATCGATGGAACAGTAGTGGAGAGGGTAGCTAGTTTTAAGTTCCTCGGCATACACATCACAGACAAACTGAATTGGTCCACTCACACTGACAGCGTCAGTGAAGAAGGCGCAGCAGCGCCTATTCAACCTCAGGAGGCTGAAGAAATTCGGCTTGTCACCAAAAGCACTCACAAACTTCTACAGATGCACAATCGAGAGCATCCTGGCGGGCTGTATCACCGCCTGGTACGGCAACTGCTCCGCCCTCAACCGTAAGGCTCTCCAGAGGGTAGTGAGGGACTGCACAACGCATCACCGGGGCAAACTACCTGCCCTCCAGGACACCTACACCACCCGTTGTTACAGGAAGGCCATAAAGATCATCAAGGACATCAACCACCCGAACCACTGCCTGTTCACCCCGCTATCATCCAGAAGGCGAGGTCAGTACAGGTGCATCAAAGCTGGGACCGAGAGACTGAAAAACAGCTTCTATCTCAAGGCCATCAGACTGTTAAATAGCCACCACTAACATTGAGTGGCTGCTGCCAACACACTGTCATTGACACTGACCCAACTCCAGCCATTTTAATAATGGGAATTGATGGGAAATGATGTAAATATATCACTAGCCACTTTAAACAATGCTACCTTATATAATGTTACTTACCCTACATTATTCATCTCATATGCATATGTATATACTGTACTCTACAACATCGACTGCATCCTTATGTAACACATGTATCACTAGCCACTTTAACTATGCCACTTTGTTTACTTTGTCTACACACTCATCTCATATGTATATACTGTACTCGATACCATCTACTGTATGCTGCTCTGTACCATCACTCATTCATATATCCTTATGTACATGTTCCTTATCCCCTTACACTGTGTATAAGACAGTAGTTTTGGAATTGTTAGTTAGATTACTTGTTGGTTATCACTGCATTGTCGGAACTAGAAGCACAAGCATTTCGCTACACTCGCATTAACATCTGCTAACCATGTGTATGTGACAAATAAAATTTGATTTGATTTTGATTTGATTTGAGATGTCATTGCATGTGTGGGTGGTGGAACTAATAGGTTGGATAAGGTATAGTGAGCAGGACTAGAGGCTCTACAGTGAAATAAGCCAATAAACACTAACCAGAACAGCAATGGACAAGACATATTGACATTAAGGAGAGGCATGCTTAGTCGAGTGATCCAAAGGGTCCGGTGAGTGGAGAGGTTGGTTGGGGGTCACGGCGATTTAGACAGCTAGCCAGGCCATCGGTAGCAAGCTAGCATAGGATGGAGGTCTGTTATTAGCCACCTCTTGTGTTCCGTCAGTAGATTAGTGGGGTTCCGTTTGGTAGAGGGGATTAATCCAAATCACACAACAACAACAAAAATAAAAACAATAGATATAGTTATAGAGGCCCAAGAAGAAAACATAATAATAATAAAGAAATAAAGAAATAAATAGTCCGATTGTCTATTCAGATAGCAGCCGATAAGACATATTAGGGAGAGGCATGCGTAGCCGGGTGATCAACAGTGGTCCAGTGAGTGGTTGGGCTGGCTGGAGAGACGGCGATTCAGACAGCTGGCAGACCGGGGCTGGCAAGCTAGCAGACCGGACCTGGCAAGCTAGCAGACCGGAGCTGGCAAGCTAGCAGACCGGGCTGGCAAGCTAGCAGACCGGGGCTGGCCAGCTAGCAGACCGGGGCTGGCCAGCTAGCAGACCGAGGCTGGCCAGCTTGCAGACCGGGGCTGACAAGCTTGCAGACCGGGGCTGGCAGGCTAGCAGACCGGGGCTGGCATGCTAGCAGACCGGGGCTGGCATGCTAGCAGACCGGGCTGGCATGCTAGCAGACCGGGGCCTCTGCGTGCGGTGACGTTGATAGACCAGTCATGATGGATTAGTAGGGTCACGAGTAGCCGAGGGTTCCAAGTCCAACTGGCAAAATAGGTATAGTTGCCCAAGATATTGTCCGATGGATCTATACAGCTAACAGTCCAATATGCTCTAGCCAGCTAGCAGCTAGCGGGCCGCAGCTAGCGGATGGGCATTCAGAGGCCCGTTGAGTACCCCTCGAGCAGATTACGTCATAGTCCAGTCATGAAGGATCGGCGGGGTTCCGTGCCCCGTACTGGCAGTAGAAGGGGTCCTGGTATTGTAGCCCATGAGTGGCTGATGGGCCTCTTTAGCTATCCGGGAGAAAGGGCCTAGTATGGGCTAGCTCCAGGCTAATTTGTGCTTGCTCCGGGACCAACGTTAGCCTGTACTCAGATAGCAGCTAGCTAGCTGCGAAGATCCAGGTGAAAATGTCCAGAGCTTGTGGTAGGAAACTGGGGATATGAAGAGAAAATAGGTCAGGTATGCTCTGATTTGAGTCGCGTTGTCCAAACTGGCGAGAGCTTTCCGAGCTAAAGGTTAGCTGATGACCGCTAGCAGTGGTTAGCTGACTACTAGCTAGTAGCTAGTGAGCTGGCGAGCTTCTGTTTGGGGATTCCGGATTCGAGGTGAATGGAGACACCCTGGACCCAAACTGTTACAGACCTATATCCATCCTGCCCTGCCTATCTAAGGTCTTCGAAAGCCAAGTCAACAAACAGGTCACTGACCATCTCGAATCCCACCGTACCTTCTCCGCTGTGCAATCTGGTTTCCGAGCCGGTCACGGGTGCACCTCAGCCACGCTCAAGGCACTAAACGATATCATAACCGCCATCGATAAAAGACAGTATTGTGCAGCCGTCTTCATCGACCTGGCCAAGGCTTTCGACTCTGTCAATCACCATATTCTTATCGGCAGACTCAGTAGCCTCGGTTTTTCTAATGACTGCCATGCCTGGTTCACCAACTACTTTGCAGACAGAGTTCAGTTTATCAAATCGGAGGGCATGCTGTCCGGTCCTCTGGCAGTCTCTATGGGTGTGCCACAGGGTTCAATTCTCGGGCCGACTCTTTTCTCTGTATATATCAATGATGTTGCTCTTGCTGCGGGCGATTCCCTGATCCACCTCTACGCAGACGACACCATTGTATACACTTTCGGCCCGTCATTGGACACTGTGCTATCTAACCTCCAAACGAGCTTCAATGCCCTACAACACTCCTTCCGTGGCCTCCACATGCCCTTAAACGCTAGTACCAAAATGCATGCTTTTCAACCATTCGCTGCCTGCACCCGCACGCCCGACTAGCATCACCACCCTGGATGGTTCCGACCTAGAATATGTGGACATCCATAAGTACCTAGGTGTCTGGCTAGACTGTAAACTCTCCTTCCAGACTCATATCAAACATCTCCAATCCAAAATAAAATCTAGAGTCGGCTTTCTATTCCGCAACAAAGCCTCCTTCACTCACGCCACCAAACTTACCCTAGTAAAACTGACTATCCTACCGATCCTCGACTTCGGCGATGTCATCTACAAAATAGCTTCCAATACTCTACTCAGCAAACTGGATGCAGTTTATCAAAGTGCCATCCGTTTTGTTACTAAAGCACCTTATACCACCCACTACTGTGACCTGTATGCAATGTATGCTCTAGAGGAACTGGCTATGTGGTGCCAGGACCTCTCCCTCAACGTGATCAAGACAAATGAGATGATTGTGGACTACAGGAAAAGGAGCACCAAGCATGCCCCCATTCTCATCGATGGGGCAGTAGTGGAGCAGGTTGAAAGCTTCAGGTTTCTTGGTGTCCACATCAACAACAAACTAGAATGGTCCAAACACACCAAGGCAGTTGTGAAGAGGGCACGACAAAGCCTATTCCCCCTCAGGAAACTAAAAAGATTTGTCATGGCTCCTGAGATCCTTAAAAGGTTCTACAACGTCGAGAGCATCCTGACTGGTTGCATCACTGCCTGGTACAGCAATTGCTCGGCCTCCGACCACAAGGCACTTCTGTGGGTAGTGTGTACGGCCCAGCACATCCCTGGGGCAAAGCTGCCTGCCATCCAGGACCTCTACACCAGGTGTTGCCAGAGGAAGGCCCTAAAAATGGTCAAAGACCCTAGCCACCCCAGTCATAGACTGTTCTCTCTACTACCGCATGGCATGCGGTACCAGAGTGCCAAATCTAGGACAAAAACAGGTAATCAAATGGTTACCCGGACTATTTGTATTGTGTGTACTATTTGTACCCCTCTTTTACACTGCTGCTTCTCTCCTTTTATCTTATATGCATAGTCACTTCAACTATACATTCTACCTCAATTGGGCCAACCAACCAGTGCTCCCGCACATTGGCTAACCGGGCTATCTGCATTGTGTCCCACCACCCGCCAACCCCTCTTTTTACGCTACTGCTACTCTCTGTTCATCATATATGCATAGTCACTTTAACCATAGTTACATGTACATACTACCCCAATCAGCCTGACTAACCGGCATCTGTATAAACCCTTGCTACTCTTATTTTCAAATGTCTTTTTACGGTTGTTTTATTTCTTTACTTACACACATACACACACACACACACACACAGTCATGTGTGCATACATTCTACGTATGGGTGGTCCCGGGGATCGAACCCACTACCCTGGTGTTACAAGCGCCATGCTCTACCAACTGAGCTACACAGGACCACAGTCCCTCTTTGACATGCAAATTAACTGAATCCCCCAAAAACATTTCCACTGCATTTCAGCCTTGCCACATAAGGACCAGCTGACATCATGTCAGTGATTCTCTCGTTGACACAGGTGTGAGTGTTGACGAGGACAAGGCTGGAGATCACTCTGTCATGCTGATTGAGTTCGAATAACAGACTGTAAGCTTCAAAAGGAGGGTGGTGCTTGGAATTATTGTTCTTCCTCTGTCAACCATGGTTACCTGCAAGGAAACACGTGCCATCATCATTGCTATGCACAAAAAGGGCCCCACAGGCAAGGATATTGCTTCCAGTAAGATTGCACCTAAATCAACCATTTATCGGATAATCAAGAACTTTAAGGACAGCGGTTCAATTGTTGTGAAGAAGGCTTCAGGGTGCCCAAGAAAGTCCAGCAAGCGCCAGGGCCATCTCCCAATGTTGATTCAGCCGTGGGATCGGTCACCACCAGTACAGAGCTTGCTCAGGAATGGCAGCAGGCAGGTGTGTGTGCATCTGCAAGAAGGGCAGCAAAGAAGTCACTTATCTCCAGGAAAAACATCAGAGACAGACTGATATTCTGCAAAAGGTACAGGGATTGGACTGCTGAGGACTGGGGCAAAGTCATATTCTCTGATGAATCCCCTTTCCGATTGTTTGGGGCATCCGGAAAAAGCTTGTCCGGAGAAGACAAGGTGAGCGCTACCATCAGTCCTGTGTCATGCCAACCGTAAAGCATCCTGAGACCATTCATGTGTGGGGTTGCTTCTCAGCAAAGGGAATGGGCTCACTCACAATTTTGCCTGGGAACACAGCCATGAATAAAGAATTGTACCAACACATCCTCTCAGAGCAACTTCTCCCAACCATCCAGGAACAGTTTGGTGATGAACAATGCCTTTTCCAGCATGATGGAGCACCTTGCCATAAGGCAAAAGTGATAACTAAGAGGCTTGGGAACAAAACATCGATATTTTGGGTCCATGGCCAGGAAACTCCCCAGACCAGAACTTCCCATTGAGAACTTGTAGTCAATCCTCAAGAGACGGGTGGACAAACAAAAACCCACAAATTCTGACAATCTCCAAGCATGATTATGAAAGAATGGGCTGCCATCAGTCAGGATGTGGCCCAGAAGTTAATTGACAGCATGCCAGGCAGGATTGCAGAGGTCTTGAAAAAGAAGGATCAACACTGCAAATATTGACTCTTTGCATCAACTTCATATAATTGTCAATAAAAGCCTTTGCCTCTAATGAAATGCTTGTAATTATACTTCAGTATTCCATAGTAACATCTGA
>NC_060176.1:86570122-86584881 GCF_021184085.1 Oncorhynchus gorbuscha
GTATGCTCCCAGTCAATCAAAAACAGCTGTCACTTTTCTGTGCGGGCAGTGGTAAAGTGCTCTCTTTCTTCCAAGATCGATTGAACGGTGCCTGTGTTTCTGTTTATTCTCAAAATTGCTGTACACCTTTATAACATGTTAAAGCTTGATTATGAAGTTAGTTTGACAAGTTAACTAGACATATAATATATAATTTCAACGTTTTGGTGCGCAACTACATCAATTTTGCGTAAATTTCGACCGAAATGTGGGTATTTTGAGAACCGAAAGATGTAGACTTGAAAACTAAACGCTGGTTTGGTAAGTATAATCCCTTCCAGGTCGTGTGATGGAAGAACAACAAAGGTAAGGGAATATTTAATGTATTAATTTTGGGTTTCTGTCGACTCCAAGATAAAGGAGTCATGATGCTACTGTGGGAGCGCCGACTCCATATTATAGTCTAGTGAATGCAAAATGTAACATTAAAATTAAATGTAACAATGCAATTGCATTTAGAAGAAGTGGATCTTGCTATACATATGTAAAACATGCATATTTAGTCAAAGTTTATGATTTGTATTCCTTGTTAGCTGACGTTATCTGCCGGGGCTATCGTCATTTCTCAGGACATTTGGGTAGCATTTTTGAACGATGCATCATTGTAAACAGAGATTTATGGATATATATAGCATATTATTGAAAAAATGAATGTACTGTGTAACATGTTATATTACTGTCATCTGATGAAGATTTCAAAAGGTTAGTGAAATTATTTTTTTCTTTTAATCCTGCGTTTGTTGATTGCATATTTTTTCCTACTTGGCTATGCTAATGAGCTATGTCTGCGGTGGTGGTTTGACATAAATATGTGCTATGTTTTCGCTGTAAAACATTTTAGAAATCTGACTTGCTGGCTAGATAAACAACTTGTTTATCTTTCATTTGAGCTATTTTACTTGTTAATGTGTGGAGGTTAAATATTTTTAGGAATATTTCTTGCGTTCCCTGCGCCACATTCCAGCTGGGGGTGGGGGCACGTGTCCAAATGGGAACTGGTGTCTCTAACAGGTTTTAAACAAAGGAAAGGAACGGTGATTACTATCCCCCACCCCATCATATACCATCCCCCACCCCATCATATACTACCCCTACCCCATCATATACTATCCCCATCCCCATCATATACCATCCTCTACCCCATCATATACCATCCTCTACCCCATCATATACCATCCTCTACCCCATCATATACCATCCTCTACCCCATCATACACCATCCCCATCCCATCATATACCATCCCCATCCCCATCATATACCATCCTCTACCCCATCATATACTATCCCCACCCCATCATATACTATCCCCCACCCCATCATATACTATCCCCCCACCCCATCATATACTATCCCCACCCCATCATATACTATCCCCCACCCCATCATATACTATCCCCCACCCCATCATATACTATCCCCCACCCCATCATATACTATACCCATCCCCATCATATACTATCCCCCACCCCATCATATACTATCCCCATCCCCATCATATACCATCCCCCACCCCAGTGTCTGCTAGGGAGAACTGGGGAAGATTAGGTCTGGGTCTGGGCTAGAAGTGCCTGGTAGGGGGGGCTGGGAAAGATTAGGTCTGGATCTGGGCTAGGAGTGTCTGGTAGGGGGGACTGGGGACGATTAGGTATGGATCTGGGCTAGGAGTGTCTGGTAGGGGGAACTGAGGAAGATTAGGTCTGGATCTGGGCTACGAGTGTCTGGTAGGGGGACTGGGGAAAAATAGGTCTGGATCTGGGCTAGGAGTGTCTGGTAGGGGGGACTGGGGAAGATTAGGTCTGGATCTGGGCTAGGAGTGTCTGATAGGGGGCCTGGGGACGATTAGGTCTGGATCTGGGCTAGGAGTGTCTGCTTGGGTCGACTGAGGAAGATTAGGTCTGGATCTGGGCTAGGAGTGTCTGGTAGGGGGGACTGGGGACGATTAGGTCTGGATCTGGGCTAGGAGGTCTGGTAGGGGGAACTGAGGAAGATTAGGTGTGGAACTGGGCTAGGGGTGTCAGGTAGGGGGACTGGGGTAGTTTAGGTCTGGATCTGGGCTAGGAGTGTCTGGTAGGGGGACTGGGGAAGATTAGGTCTGGATCTGGGCTAGGAGTGTCTGCTTGGGTCGACTGAGGAAGATTAGGTCTGGATCTGGGCTAGGAGTGTCTGGTAGGGGGGACTGGGGACGATTAGGTCTGGATCTGGGCTAGGAGGTCTGGTAGAGGGAACTGAGGAAGATTAGGTCTGGATCTGGGCTAGGAGTGTCTGCTTGGTTAGACTGAGGAAGATTAGGTCTGGATCTGGGCTAGGAGTGTCTGGTAGGGGGGACTGGGGACGATTAGGTCTGGATCTGGGCTAGGAGGGTCTGGTAGGGGGAACTGAGGAACATTAGGTCTGGATCTGGGCTAGGAGTGTCTGGTAGGGGGGACTGGGGACGATTGGGTCTGGATCTGGGCTAGGAGTGTCTGGAAGGGGGAACTGAGGACGATTAGGTATGGATCTGGGCTAGGAGTGTCTGGTAGGGGGGACTGGGGAGGGTTAGGTCTGGGTCTGGGCTAGGAGTGTCTGCTAGGGAGAACTGGGGAAGATTAGGTCTGGGTCTGGGCTAGAAGTGTCTGGTAGGGAGGACTGGGGAAGATTAGGTCTGGATCTGGGCTAGGAGTGTCTGGTAGGGGGGACTGGGGACGATTAGGTCTGGATCCGGGCTAGGAGTGTCTGCTTGGGTGGACTGAGGAAGAATAGGTCTGGATCTGGGCTAGGAGTGTCTGGTAGGGGGGACTGGGGAAAATTAGGTCTGGATCTGGGCTAGGAGTGTCTGGTAGGGGGACTGGGGAAGATTAGGTCTGGATCTGGGCTAGGAGTGTCTGGTCGGGGGACTGGGGAAGATTAGGTCTGGATCTGGGCTAGGAGTGTCTGGTAGGGGACTTGGGAAGATTAGGTCTGGATCTGGGCTAGGATTGTCTGGTAGGGGGACTGGGGAAGATTAGGTCTGGATCTGGGCTAGCAGTGTCTGGTAGGTGGGACAGGGATGATTATGTCTGGATCTGGGCTAGGAGTGTCTGGTAGGGGAACTGGGAAGATTAGGTCTGGGTCTGAGCTAGAAGTGTCTGGTAGGGGGACTGGGGAAGATTAGGTCTGGATCTGGGCTAGGATTGTCTGGTAGGGGGGACTGGGGACGATTAGGTCTGGATCCGGGCTAGGAGTGTCTGCTTGGGTGGACTGAGGAAGAATAGGTCTGGATCTGGGCTAGGGTGTCTGGTAGGGGGACTGGGGAAAAAATTAGGTCTGGATCTGGGCTAGGAGTGTCTGGTAGGGGGACTGGGGAAGATTAGGTCTGGATCTGGGCTAGGAGTGTCTGGTCGGGGGACTGGGGAAGATTAGGTCTGGATCTGGGCTAGGAGTGTCTGGTAGGGGACTTGGGAAGATTAGGTCTGGATCTGGGCTAGGATTGTCTGGTAGGGGGGACTGGGGAAGATTAGGTCTGGATCTGAGCTAGGATTGTCTGGTAGGGGGGACTGGGGAAGATTAGGTCTGGATCTGGGCTAGCAGTGTCTGGTTGGTGGGACCGGGACGATTATGTTTGGATCTGGGCTAGGAGTGTCTGGTAGGGGGAACTGGGAAGATTAGGTCTGGGTCTGAGCTAGAAGTGTCTGGTAGGGGGGTCTGGATCTGGGCTAGGAGTGTCTGGTAAGGGGAACTGGGGAAGATTAGGTCTGGATCTGGGCTAGGAGTGTCTGGTCGGGGGGACTGGGGAAGATTAGGTCTGGATCTGGGCTAGGAGTGTCTGGTAGGGGGACTTGGGAAGATTAGGTCTGGATCTGGGCTAGGATTGTCTGGTAGGGGGGACTGGGGAAGATTAGGTCTGGATCTGGGCTAGCAGTGTCTGGTAGGTGGGACAGGGATGATTATGTCTGGATCTGGGCTAGGAGTGTCTGGTAGGGGGAACTGGGAAGATTAGGTCTGGGTCTGAGCTAGAAGTGTCTGGTAGGGGGGACTGGGGAAGATTAGGTCTGGATCTGGGCTATTAGTGTCTGGTAGGGGGGACTGGGGATGATTAGGTCTGGATCTGGGCTAGGAGTGTCTGCTTGGGTGGACTGAGGAAGAATAGGTCTGGATCTGGGCTAGGAGTGTCTGGTACGGGGGACTGGGGATGATTAGGTCTGGATCTGGGCTAGGAATGTCTGGTAGGTGGAACTGAGGAAAATTAGGTCTTGATCTGGGCTAGGAGTGTCTGGTAGGGGGGACTGGGGAAGATTAGGTGTGGAACTGGGCTAGGGGTGTCTGGTAGGAGGGACTGGGGTAGTTTAGGTCTGGATCTGGGCTAGGAGTGTCTGGTAGGGGGACTGGGGAAGATTAGGTCTGGATCTGGGCTAGGAGTGTCTGCTTGGGTCGACTGAGGAAGATTAGGTCTGGATCTGGGCTAGGAGTGTCTGGTAGGGGGGACTGGGGACGATTAGGTATGGATCTGGGCTAGGAGGTCTGATAGGGGGAACTGAGGAAGATTAGGTCTGGATCTGGGTTAGGAGTGTCTGGTAGGGGGACTGGGGACGATTAGGTCTGGATCTGGGCTAGGAGTGTCTGGAAGGGGAACTGAGGACGATTAGGTCTGGATCTGGGCTAGGAGTGTCTGGTAGGGGGGACTGGGGAGGGTAAGGTCTGGGTCTGGGCTAGGAGTGTCTGCTAGGGAGAACTGGGGAAGATTAGGTCTGGGTCTGGGCTAGAAGTGTCTGGTAGGGAGGACTGGGGAAGATTAGGTCTGGATCTGGGCTAGGAGTGTCTGGTAGGGGGGACTGGGGATGATTAGGTCTGGATCTGGACTAGGAGTGTCTGCTTGGGTGGACTGAGGAAGAATAGGTCTGGATCTGGGCTAGGAGTGTCTGGTAGGGGGAACTGAGGAAGATTAGGCCTGGATCTGGGCTAGGAGTGTCTGGTAGGGGGGACTGAGGAAAAATAGGTCTGGATCTGGGCTAGGAGTGTCTGCTTGGGTGGACTGAGGAAGATTAGGTCTGGATCTGGGCTAGGAGTGTCTGGTAGGGGGGACTGGGGACGATTAGGTCTGGATCTGGGCTAGGAGTGTCTGTTATGGGGTACTGGGGAGGGTTAGGTCTGGGTCTGGGCAAGGAGTGTCTGCTAGGGAGAACTGGGGAAGATTAGGTCTGGGTCTGGGCTAGAAGTGTCTGGTAGGGAGGACTGGGGAAGATTAGGTCTGGATCTGGGCTAGGAGTGTCTGGTAGGGGGACTGGGGACGATTAGGTCTGGATCTGGGCTAGGAGTGTCTGGTAGGGGGGACTTGGGAAGATTAGGTCTGGATCTGGGCTAGGAGTCTCTGGTCGGGGAGACTGGGGAAGATTAGGTCTGGATCTGGGCTAGGAGTGTCTGGTAGGGGGACTTGGGAAGATTAGGTCTGGATCTGGGCTAGGATTGTCTGGTAGGGGGACTGGGGAAGATTAGGTCTGGATCTGGGCTAGGATTGTCTGGTAGGGGGACTGGGGAAGATTAGGTCTGGATCTGGGCTAGCAGTGTCTGGTAGGTGGGACAGGGACGATTATGTCTGGGTCTGGGCTAGGAGTGTCTGCTAGGGAGAACTGGGGAAGATTAGGTCTGGGTCTGGGCTAGAAGTGTCTGGTAGGGGGACAGGGAAGATTAGGTCTGGATCTGGGCTAGGGAGTGTCTGGTAGGGGGACTGGGGAAGATTAGGTCTGGATCTGGGCTAGGAGTGTCTGGTAGGGGGGACTGGGGAGGGTTAGGTCTGGGTCTGGGCTAGGAGTGTCTGCTAGGGAGAACTGGGGAAGATTATTACCCCTCATATGCTCTCTCTAATTCTCTCTTTCTTTCTCTCTCTCGGAGGACCTGAGCCCTAGGACCGTGCCCCAGGACTACCTGACATGATGGCTCCTTGCTGTCCCCAGTCCACCTGGCTGTGCTGCTGCTCCAGTTTCAACTGTTCTGCCTTATTATTATTTGACCATGCTGGTCATTTATGAACATTTGAACATCTTGGTCATGTTCTGTTATAATCTCTACCCGGCACAGCCAGAAGAGGACTGGCCACCCCACATAGCCCGGTTCCTCTCTAGGTTTCTTCCTAGGTTTTGGCCTTTCTAGGGAGTTTTTCCTAGCCACCGTGCTTTTACACCTGCATTGTTTGCTGTTTGGGGTTTTAGGCTGGGTTTCTGTACAGCACTTTGAGATATCAGCTGATGTACGAAGGGCTATATAAATATATTTGATTTGATTTGATTTGATTATGTCTGGGTCTGGGCTAGAAGTGTCTGGTAGGGGGGACTGGGGAAGATTAGGTCTGGATCTGGGCTATTAGTGTCTGGTAGGGGGGACTGGGGACGATTAGGTCTGGATCTGGACTAGGAGTGTCTGCTTGGGTGGACTGAGGAAGAATAGGTCTGGATCTGGGCTAGGAGTGTCTGGTAGGGGGGACTGGGGATGATTAGGTCTGAATCTGTGCTAGGAATGTCTGGTAGGTGGAACTGAGGAAAATTAGGTCTTGATCTGGGCTAGGAGTGTCTGGTAGGGGGGACTGGGGAAGATTAGGTGTGGAACTGGGCTAGGGGTGTCTGGTAGGGGGGACTGGGGTAGTTTAGGTCTGGATCTGGGCTAGGAGTGTCTGGTAGGGGGGACTGGGGACGATTAGGTCTGGATCTGGGCTACGGGTGTCTGGTAGGGGAACTGAGGAAGATTAGGTCTGGATCTGGGCTAGGAGTGTCTGGTAGGGGGAACTGAGGAAGATTAGGTCTGGATCTGGGCTAGGAGTGTCCGGTAGGGGGGACTGGCGAAGATTAGGTCTGGATCTGGGCTAGGAGTGTCTGGTAGGGCGGACTGGGGAAGATTAGGTCTGGATCTGGGCTATAGTGTATGTAAAAAAAGGTGTTTCTGGCACAAGAAATTGGTTGCATCTTAATTGGGGAGGACTGGCTTGTGGTAATTGCTGGAACAGAATGAATGCGATGATTCGCTCCGTTCTGGCCATTATTATGAGCCGTCCTCCCTCAGCAGTCTCCTGTGTTTCTGATGTTATTTCCTCTTACAATCAACTGCAGTACTACTCTTAAAAACAGATGCCTTAATTTCAACTACAGTACTCCTCTTAAAACAGATGCCTTAAAATCAACTACAGTACTCCTCTTAAAACGATCAAGACTATCAACCATCGCAAAGATTTCACAGCGATTGTATCTTGTTGAGAGTAATTATCAGATTTAGTATCTATGTTCAGTCCAATCTCTGTGGAAGGTTAGGGTTATGTTTCCCTTTCCAGGATGATGATTGTCCACATGTTGTGTCACTTAAGACCTTATAGCTGGTTGAGTTAGCTGTCCACATGTTTTGTTTCTAGTTGTCCATGTGTTGTTCCTCAGAGGAGGTATTCCATCATGAAAAATGTCCGTGGCTGGGGCCTGATGGACAGAGAAGAGCAGCCCATGTGTTTTTACTTGGTTATAGCGTGAGTGTGGTAAGATACTTGTTAAGGTTGGTATGTGGCGTTGCACTTGTTGAGAGGCTTCCTGCCATTAGATCTCTGTCTGGCACGGAGATCTAATGAATTAACTTTACAGTCCCAGCCAGTGTTAATGACCCGACCGTCTCACTGTGGTTCTGCTCTGTAGGTCCCAGCCAGGACTAATGTTCCAAACTGTGTAGTGTTTGTCTATGTGAGGTGTTCCAGGGTAGTGTTTGTCTATGTGTAGTGTTCCAGGGTAGTGTTTGTCTATATGTAGTGTTCCAGGGTAGTGATTGTCTATGTGTAGTGTTCCAGGGTAGTGTTTGTCTATGTGTAGTGTTCCAGGGTAGTGTTTGTCTATATGTAGTGTTCCAGGGTAGTGATTGTCTTTGTGTAGTGTTCCAGGGTAGTGATTGTCTTTGTGTAGTGTTCCAGGGTAGTGTTTGTCTATGTGTGGTGTTCCAAGGTAGTGATTGTCTATGTGTAGTGTTCCAGGGTAGTGTTTGTCTATGTGTAGTGTTCCAGGGTAGTGTTTGTCTATGTGTAGTGTTCCAGGGTAGTGTTTGTCTAGTAGTAGTGTTCCAGGGTAGTGATTGTCTTTGTGTAGTGTTCCAGGGTAGTGTTTGTCTATGTGTAGTGTTCCAGGATAGTGTTTGTCTATGTGTAGTGTTCCAGGGTAGTTGTTGGCTATGTGTAGTGTTCCAGGGTAGTGTTGTTCTATGTGTAGTGTTCCAGGGTAGTGTTTGTCTAGTAGTAGTGTTCCAGGGTAGTGTCTGTCTATATGTGGTGTTCCAGGGTAGTGTCTGTCTATGTGTGGTGTTCCAGGGTAGTGTTTGTCTATGTGTAGTGTTCCAGGGTAGTGTTTGTCTAGTAGTAGTGTTCCAGGGTAGTGATTGTCTTTGTGTAGTGTTCCAGGATAGTGTTTGTCTATGTGTAGTGTTCCAGGGTAGTTGTTGGCTATGTGTAGTGTTCCAGGGTAGTGTTGTTCTATGTGTAGTGTTCCAGGGTAGTGTTTATCTAGTAGTAGTGTTCCAGGGTAGTGTCTGTCTATATGTGGTGTTCCAGGGTAGTGTCTGTCTATGTGTGGTGTTCCTGGGTAGTGTCTGTCTATGTCAAATCAAATCAAATCAAATTGTATTTATATAGCCCTTCGTACATCAGCTGATATCTCAAAGTGCTGTACAGCCTAAAACCCCAAACAGCAAACAATGCAGGTGTAAAAGCACGGTGGCTAGGAAAAACTCCCTAGAAAGGCCAAAACCTAGGAAGAAACCTAGAGAGGAACCGGGCTATGTGGGGTGGCCAGTCCTCTTCTGGCTGTGCCGGGTAGAGATTATAACAGAACATGACCAAGATGTTCAAATGTTCATAAATGACCAGCATGGTCTAATAATAATAAGGCAGAACAGTTGAAACTGGAGCAGCAGCACAGTCAGGTGGACTGGGGACAGCAAGGAGCCATCATGTCAGGTAGTCCTGGGGCACGGTCCTAGGGCTCAGGTCCTCCGAGAGAGAGAAAGAAAGAGAGAATTAGAGAGAGCATATGTGGGGTGGCCAGTCCTCTTCTGGCTGTGCCGGGTGGAGATTATAACAGAACGTGGCCAAGATGTTCAAATGTTCATAAATGACCAGCATGGTTGAATAATAGTAAGGCAGAACAGTTGAAACTGGAGCAGCAGCATGGCCAGGTGGACTGGGGACAGCAAGGAGTCATCATGTCAGGTAGTCCTGGGACATGGTCCTAGGGCCCAGGCCAGTTGAAACTGGAGCAGCAGCATGGCCAGGTGGACTGGGGACAGCAAGGAGTC
This sequence comes from Oncorhynchus gorbuscha, assembly GCF_021184085.1. Lineage (NCBI taxonomy): Eukaryota > Metazoa > Chordata > Actinopteri > Salmoniformes > Salmonidae > Oncorhynchus > Oncorhynchus gorbuscha. The sequence goes on from NC_060176.1 coordinate 86,579,424, forward strand.
ATCATGTCAGGTAGTCCTGGGGCATGGTCCTAGGGCTCAGGTCCTCCGAGAGAGAGAAAGAAAGAGAGAAGGAGAGAATTAGAGAACGCACACTTAGATTCACACAGGACACCGAATAGGACAGGAGAAGTACTCCAGATATAACAAACTGACCCTAGCCCCCCGACACATAAACTACTGCAGCATAAATACTGGAGGCTGAGACAGGAGGGGTCAGGAGACACTGTGGCCCCATCCGAGGACACCCCCGGACAGGGCCAAACAGGAAGGATATAACCCCACCCACTTTGACAAAGCACAGCCCCCACACCACTAGAGGGATATCTTCAACCACCAACTTACCATCCTGAGACAAGGCCGAGTATAGCCCACAAAGATCTCCGCCACGGTACAACCCAAGGGGGGGGCGCCAACCCAGACAGGCTGACCACAACAGTGAATCACAACATGTGATATGTGTAGTGTTCCAGGGTAGTGTCTGTCTATGTGTAGTGTTCCAGGGTAGTGTTTGTCTAGTACCCTTCCGGTTACTAGTCCGACGCTCTAACCAGTAGGCTACCCTGCCGACTACCATGGAACCAATACCAGTAAAATAACCATTATACTGTAACCATTTCACCACCACCAGTAAAATAACCATTATCCTGTAACCATGGCACCAATACCAGTAGAATAACCATTATCCTGTAACCACGGTACCACCAGCAGTAAAATAACCATTATACATTACATTTACATTTAAGTCATTTAGCAGACGCTCTTATCCAGAGCGACTTACAAATTGGTGCATTCACCTTATGACATCCAGTGGAACAGCCACTTTACAATAGTGCATCTACATATTTTAAGGGGGGTGAGAAGGATTACTTTATCCTATCCTAGGTATTCCTTAAAGAGGTGGGGTTTCAGGTGTCTCCGGAAGGTGGTGATTGATTCCGCTGTCCTGGCGTCGTGAGGGAGTTTGTTCCACCATTGGGGAGCCAGAGCAGCGAACAGTTTTGACTGGGCTGAGCGGGAACTGTACTTCCTCAGTGGTAGGGAGGCGAGCAGGCCAGAGGTGGATGAACGCAGTGCCCTTATTTGGGTGTAGGGCCTGATCAGAGCCTGGAGGTACTGAGGTGCCGTTCCCCTCACAGCTCCGTAGGCAAGCACCATGGTCTTGTAGCGGATGCGAGCTTCAACTGGAAGCCAGTGGAGAGAGTGGAGGAGCGGGGTGACGTGAGAGAACTTGGGAAGGTTGAACACCAGACGGGCTGCGGCGTTCTGGATGAGTTGTAGGGGTTTAATGGCACAGGCAGGGAGCCCAGCCAACAGCGAGTTGCAGTAATCCAGACGGGAGATGACAAGTGCCTGGATTAGGACCTGTGCCGCTTCCTGTGTGAGGCAGGGTCGTACTCTGCGGATGTTGTAGAGCATGAACCTACAGGAACGGGCCACCGCCTTGATGTTAGTTGAGAACGACAGGGTGTTGTCCAGGATCACGCCAAGGTTCTTAGCGCTCTGGGAGGAGGACACAATGGAGTTGTCAACCGTGATGGCGAGATCATCCTTATCATCATTATCCTGTAACCATGGTGCCAATACCAGTAAAATAACCATTATCCTGTAACCATGGTACCAATACCAGTAAATAACCCTTATACTGTAACCATTTCAGCACTACCAGTAAAATAGCCATTAGAAGTGGTCCTTCTGTAGCTTGGTTGGTAGAGCATGGCGCTTGTAACGCCAGGGTAGTGGGTTCGATTCCCGGGACCACCCATACGTAGAATGTATGCACACATGACTGTAAGTCGCTTTGGATAAAAGCGTCCGCTAAATGGCATATATTATTATTATATTATTACTATAACCATGGCACCACTACCAGTAGAATAACCATTATCCTGTAACCATGGTACCACTACGAGTAAAATAACCATTATACTGTAACCATGGCACCACTACCAGTAGAATAACCATTATACTGTTACCATGGTACCACTACGAGTAAAATAACCATTATCCTGTAACCATGGTACCAATACCAGTAAAATAACCATTATACTGTAACCATTTCACCACTACCAGTAGAATAACCATTATACTGTAACCATGGTACCAATACCAGTAAAATAACCATTACACTGTAACCATTTCAGCACTACCAGTAGAATAACCATTATACTGTAACCATGGCACCAATACCAGTAGAATAACCATTATACTGTAACCATGGCACCAATACCAGTAGAATAACCATTACCCTGTAACCATGGTACCACTACCAGTAAAATAACCATTATTCTGTAACCATGGTACCACTACCAGTAGAATAACCATTATCCTGTAACCATGGCACCAATACCAGTATAATAACCATTATCCTGTACCCATGGTAACACCAGCAGAAAAATAACCATTATCCTGTAACCATGGTACCAATGCCAGTAAAATAACCATTATACTATAACCATGGCACCAATACCAGTAAAATAACCATTATCCTGTAACCATGGTACCACTACCAGTAAAATAACCATTATCCTGTATCCTTGTTACCACCAGCAGTAGAATAACCATTATACTGTAACCATGGTACCAATGCCAGTAGAATAAGCATTATACTGTAACCATGGCACCAATACCAGTAGAATAACCATTATACTGTAAACATTTCACCACTACCAGTAGAATAACCATTATACTGTAACCATGGCACCACTACCAGTATAATAACCATTATACTGTATCCATGGCACCAATACCAGTTGACCAAAGCAACAACAGCTCCCCAGGTGCCCAATGTTGCAGGCCCCGTGTAACGGATGTGAAACGTCAGTTTCACGCGGGTATGGCAATGTAACAGTATAACTTTAGACCGTCCCCTCGCCCATACCCGGGTGCGAACCAGGGACCCTCTGCACACATCAACAGTCACCCTCGAAGCATCGTTACCCATCGCTCCACAAAAGCTGCGGCCCTTGCAGAGCAAGGGGAACTACTACTTCAAGGTCTCAGAGCAGGTGACGTCACCAATTGAAACGCTATTTAGTGCGCACCACCGCTAACTAAGCTAGCCGTTTCACATCCGTTACACCCGCACCACTCCGATTCAGAGGGGTTGGGTTAAAAGTACATTTTCGGATGGACCTTGTTGTCACGACTTCCGCCGAGGTTGGCTCTCCTGCCCGTTCGGGCTGTGCTCGGCGGTCGTCGTCACCGTCCTATTAGCCACTACCGATCCCTTTTCGGTTATCTGTTGGTATTGTCTGATTGTTTTCACCTGTGTGTTAGTTAATTAGTATCTGTATATAATGTAGGTTGTCCCGCCCTTGTTTTGTGCGGAATTGTTTGTTTTTGACATTTCGTTTCGGCTGTCGGTGTTTTTGTGTTTTATTTCTCCGGTTTGTCTGTTAATTCCTGTTTTGGATATTTTTCACCCTGTTTGTATTTTGGGTTGTCCGTGTTTATTGTTGTTCACCGGAGAATAACCTTTATTCATTATTTGCTCTCTGCGCCTGATTCCACCCACCTTGACTAGTCGTGACACTTGTATTCAATTATCAATCAAAATAAATTTAATCCTTTAATTATACTGGCAACACTACCAGTAGAATAACCTGTAACCCTTCACAATACTATTCCATTTTTAAAAGGTATACAAAGTGGTTATAATTACATTATTAATGATTATTTAATCATGTGGAAATGCATTATCAACCATTGGTCAAAATAGTGCAATCACTGGTCAGTGTTTGCCAAATAGTGGGCCAATATTTACCTCTAGTTATTAACCATTTGAAAATGTACTTATAAATGCTGATGAATCGTTATGTATCATCATTCAACCTTATTTTCAATAGTTGCACAGTTAAACAATAGTTATTTTCTCACTTTTGGGTGTGAACAGAAGAGGTTGGTTTTATGATGTTTCTTGACCCACCTTTGAAACCCTGATGTCCTGGCCAAATGTACACCCAGGACATGATTCAATCATCATTCTCCCTTACCAGATTATATCAATACACATGTACCACTTCTCTGTGATAGTCCAAGTGTGGTGAACACTTTGCTGTGAAGTGGTAACTGTGACACCTTTGGTTGTGGAGGAGGTATCCTCTCACAACTTTGAATGTTTTGTTATTCATACCCACCATGTATTGGCTGAACATATTGAACAGTGATAAATCTTCTCTCACGTATGTAGTGAGGAGTACCCAATATTGCCTATAAGTACGTCTAAGCTCTCTCTGAGTGAGCTCTCAAATCATCTAGAAATGATTTACCCACATGTATAACTGCTAAAAGTATACCTTACTTGAAAGTGACTGACCTATAAACATTTATAACTGAGTTATCAAAATGTATAACTGCTAAAAGTTGTACCTTATTTTACAGTGACAATCCACTGACAGTTAACAAATGAGTTACTAACATTTATAACTGTTGAAAAGATGCCTTTAAAGGTGCAATATGTAAAAATCGCCCCCTGCCTTTCCTGGTTACTAAAATTTGAATAGTTCGACAAACTTCTGTTTGTGACAAAACAAGCAGTCATTGTGCAGTGAATCATTGTAGCATCTAAACGTTTGACTTCCGGCGCCGACAGAGATGGCCGCCTCGCTTTGCGTTCCTAGGAAACTATGCAGTATTTAGTTTTTACATGTTATTTCTTACATTGGTACCCCAGGTAATCTTAGGTTTCATTACATACAGTCGGGAGGAACTACTGAATATAAGGGCAACGTCAACTCACCATCATTACGACCAGGAAAATGAATCTCCCGAAGCGGATCCTGTGTTTTGCCTTCCACCCAGGACAATGGATCGGTTCCCTGCCAGCGACCCAAAACAACGACGCCGTATTTGTAAGTCGCTCTGGATAAGAGCGTCTGCTAAATGACTTAAATGTAATGTAAATGTAAACAAAGCGGTCTTCTGGTCAGTCTCCGGAGACGGGCACATCGTGCACCACTCCCTAGCATACTACTCGCCAATGTCCAGTCTCTTGACAAGGTTGATGAAATTAGCCTTCCAGAGAGACCTAAGAGACTGTAACGTTCTTTGCTTCACGGAAACATGGCTCACTCGAGAGACGCTATCAGAGTCGGTGCAGCCAGCTGGTTTCTCCACGCGTCGCGCCGACAGAAACAAACATCTTTCTGGTAAGAAGAGGGGCGGGGGCGTATGTTTTATGGTTAACAAGACGTAGTGTGGTCACAACAACATACAGGAACTCAAGTCCTTCTGTTCACCTGACTTAGAATTCCTCACAATGAAATGTCGACCGCATTATCTACCAAGGGAATTCTCTTCGATTATAATCACAGCCATATGTATCCCCCCCAAGCAGAAACATCGATGGCCCTGAACAAACTTTATTTGACTCCAGCTAAACTGGAAACCACATATCCTGAGGCTGCATTCATTGTAGCTGGGGATTTTAACAAGGCTAAACTGAAAACAAGACTCTTTA
>NC_060176.1:86584981-86588995 GCF_021184085.1 Oncorhynchus gorbuscha
GCCCGGTCTAGACTCTGTCTAAATATTCTCTCTGAGGCCCCAACTATAGCTCTGGTCTAGGTCTAGTTATAATAACACTCTATGGGCCCTAACTATAGCTCGGTCTAGTTATATTCTCTCTATGGGCCCTAACTATAGCTCTGGTCCTGGTCTGGTTATATTCTCTATGGGCCCTAACTATAGCTCTGGTCCTGGCTCTGGTTATATTATACTCTATGGGCCCTAACTATAGCTACAGGTGCTAGTTATATTACTCTCTATGGGCCACTAACTATAGCTCTGGATCTGATTATATTCTCTCTCATAGGCCCTAACTATAAGCTCTGGTCTGAACCAGTTATATTACTTATACATGGGCTACTATACTATAGCTCTGGTCTAGTTATATTATACTCTATAGGTTCCTAACTATAGCTCTGGTCTAGTTATATTCTATCTATGGGCCCTAACTATAGCTCTGGTCCTGGTCTGGTTATATTCTCTCTATGGGCCTAACTATAGCTCTGGTCCTGGTTCTATTCTCATATTAGCTCTACTATAGCCTGGCTCTAGCTATATTCTTATGGAACTATAAGCTCTGGTCTAGTTATATTCTACTCTATGGGCCCTAACTATAGCTCAGGTCTAGTTATATTCTCTCTATGGGCCCTAACTATAAGCTCTGGTCTGCAGTTATATTATCTCTATGGACCCTAACTGTAAGCTCTGGTCTGATTGGTTATATTCTCTCTATGGGCCCTAACTATAGCCTCTGGTCTAGTTATATCTATCTATAGGCCCTAGCTATAGCTCTGGTCTAGTTATATTCTCCCTATGGTCCCAACTATAGCTCTGGTCTGGTTATATTCTCTCTATGGCCCCTAACTATAGCTCTGGTCCTGGTCTGGTTATATTCTCTCTATGGCCCTAACTATAGCTCTGGTCTGGATTATATTCTCTATGGGTCCTAACTATAAGCTCTGGTCCTGGATTGGTTATATACTCTATGGGCTAGCTATGGCCTGGTCCTGGTCTGGTTATATTCTCTCTATGGGCCCTAGCTATAGCTCTGATCTGATATGCCCTAGCTATAGCTCTGGTCTAGATACTTCTATAGCTACTATACTCTGGTCTAGTTATATTCTCTCTATGGGCCTTAACTATAGCTCTGGTCCTGGTCTAGTTATATTATCTCTGAGTGGCCCTAGCTATAGGCTCTGGTCCTGGTCTGATTATATTCTCTCTATGGGCCCTAACTATAGCTCTGGTCCTGGTCTAGTTATATTCTCTCTATGGGCCCTAACTATAGCTCTGGTCTAGTTATATTCTCTCTATGGGCCCTGTATAACTCTGGTCTAGTTATATTCTCTATATGGGCTAACTATAGCTACTGGTCTAGTTATATTCTCTCTATGGGCCCTAACTATAGCTCTGGTCTGGAGTTATATTCTCTACTATGGGCCCAACTGTAGCTCTGGTCTGCAGTTATATTCTTCTATGGGCCCTAACTATAGCTCTGGATCTAGTTATATTCTCTCTATGGGCCCTAACTATAGCTCTGGTCTAGTTATATTCTCTCTATGGTCCCTAACTATAGCTCTGGTCCTGGTCTGTTATATCCCTAGGTCCTAACTATAGCTCTGGTCTGATTATATTCTCATATGGGCCCTAACTATAGCTCTGGTCTAGATTATATTATACTCTATGGGCCCTACTATAGCTCTGGTCTAGTTATATTACTCTCTATGGGCCCCTAACTATAGCTCTGGTCCTGGTCTGGTTATATTCTCTCTATGGGCCCTAACTATAGCTCTGGTCCTGGTTATTATATTCTCTATGGGCCCTACTATAACTCTGGTCTAGTTATATTCTCTATGGGCCCTAACTATAGCTCTGATGCTAGTTATATTACTCTATGGGCCCTAACTATAGCTCTGGTCTGAGTTATATTCTCTACTATGGCCCCTAGCTATAAGCTCTGGTCTAGTTATATTCTCTCTATGGGCCCTAACTATAGCTCTGGTCCTGGTCTAGTTATATTCTCTCTATGGCCCTAACTATAGCTCTGGTCTAGTTATATTCTCTCTATGGGCCCTAACTATAAGCTCTGGTCCTGAGATCTAGTTATATTACTCTCTATGGGCCCTAGCTATAGCTCTGGTCTGGTTATATTCTCCCTATTGGGCCCTACTATAGCTCTGGTCTAGATTATATTCTCTCTATGGGCCTAACTATAGCTCTGGTCCTGGTCTAGTTATATTAGCACTATAGCTCTGGTCTAGTTATATTCTCTCTATGGGCCCTAACTATAAGCTCTGGTCCTGGTCTAGTTATATTCCTCTATGGGCCCTAACTATAGCTCTGGTCCTGGTCTAGGATTACTGGGTCTATTATACTCTCTATGGGCCCTAACTATAGCTCTGGTCCTGGTCTAGTTATATTACTACTACTATAGCTCTGGTCTAGCTATATTCTCCTAGGTGCCGATTATATTCTCTCTATGAGCTAACTATAGCTCTGGTCCTGGTCTAGTTATATTAGCACTATAGCTCTGGTCTAGTTATATTCTCCCTATGGGCCCTTACTATAGCTCTGGTCTAGTTATAGCTCCTCCCTATGGGCCCTTACTATAGCTCTGGTCCTGGTCTAGTTATATTAACACTATAAGCTCTGGGTCTAGTTATATTTCCCTATTGGTCCTTACTATAGCTCTGGTCCTGGTCTAGTTATATTCTCTCTATGGGCCCTATATATAGCGCTGGTCCTGGTCTAGTTAATATTAACACTGTAGACTCTGGTCTAGATTATATTCTCTCCTATGGGCCCTTACTATAAGCTCTATCTTGTTCATTTAGTGTGCCTCCAGATGTCAGGTAGTAATACTAGGCAGAGAGGCAAGCGAGTTTAACAATGAGTGGCAGAGCATCCTGCAACAAAGAGAACTACAGAGCGGCTCTCTGACAGCACTTCCTCTCCCACCTGCTCCCCCAGCCTCCTCTGTGAGCCCCGCACCATCTTGGAAAAATATTCCGTACCGCTTGTCTCGATCAGATTGCACTCCCGGGAGACTGGTGAAAAGAGCCTCTTGCAAATTGAGCATTGGCGGGTCAAGTGGTGGAGGGCAAGGCGCACCTGCCCAGTAAATCACTGCGTCCCTTTCATGAGGAAGAGATTGAATGAGCGGAGATAAATAATAAACAGTGGTCCAGGGGACACAGGGTGAGACGGGATTAAACGGGATGAGAGGGACAGGGAGTAGCGGATTGATCGTCAGGGACATTTATGAAACTCTTTAGTGACCGAGAATGAGCGTGTGGACACCTCAAAGATCACAGAGTCACAGTATACAGCAGTATACAGCAGTATACAGCAGCGTCCTTCAGAATAACCAATATCTCCTAAAAAAAAGTACACTATATATACAAAAGTATGTGGACAGCGCATCAATTTGATGGATTTGGCTATTTCAGCCACACCCATTGCTGACAAGTGTATCAAATCAAGCACCCAGACATGCTATCTCCACAGAAAATATTGGCAGTAGAATGGCCTTACTGAAGAGCTCAGTGACTTTCAACGTGGCACCGTCATAGGATACCTCCTTTCCAACAAGTCAGTTGGAAAGCCCTGCTGGAGCTTTCCCGGTCAACTGTAAGTGTTGTTATAGACCCCTTTCTGAGTTTACAATCATTGCTGCACGAGGGCTATGTGTGCAAGTTGGTGGCAAAACAATTTACATGTTGCTTATGAGTGCATTTCATACTACTTTTGGATTGTAATTGTATTTTAAGACTTGTTTGAATGTCCTGCTTAATTTAAGTAGAAGTAATAAAGAAATAAATCTAGTCTATGTTGAATGGGCCCAGATGGCGATGGCTTTCTTACTGCCGCCAAGAGTTGTGCAAATCTGTGCTTGACATCTGTGAATCGTGTACTGGAAAAGTGTCTATTGTGAAGTGGGAACGTCTAGGAACAACAATGGCTCAGCAGCGAAGTGGTAGGCCACACAAGCTCACAGAAGGGGACCATCGAGTG
>NC_060176.1:86589095-86607334 GCF_021184085.1 Oncorhynchus gorbuscha
GCTGTAGAGACAACAATATGAGAGGCTGTAGAGACAACAATATGAGGCTGTAGAGACAAAACAATGAGAGGCTGTAGAGACAAAACAATATGAGTGGCTGTAGAGACAAAACAATATGAGAGGCTGAAGAGACAAAACAAAATGAGAGGCTGTAGAGACAAAACAATATGAGTGGCTGTAGAGACAAAACAATATGAGTGGCTGTAGAGACAAAACAATATGAGAGGCTGAAGAGACAAAACAAAATGAGAGGCTGTAGAGACAAAACAATATGAGTGGCTGTAGAGACAAAACAATATGAGAGGCTGAAGAGACAAAACAAAATGAGAGGCTGTAGAGACAAAACAATATGAGAGGCTGTAGAGACAAAACAATATGAGAGGCTGTAGAGACAAAACAAAATGAGAGGCTGTAGAGACAAAACAAAATGAGAGGCTGTAGAGACAAAACAATATGAGAGGCTGTAGAGACAAAACAATATGAGAGGCTGTAGAGACAAAACAAAATGAGAGGCTGTAGAGACAAAACAATATGAGGCTGTAGAGACAACAATATGAGAGGCTGTAGAGACAAAACAATGAGAGGTTGTAGAGACAAAACAATATCAGGCTGTAGAGACAAAACAATATGAGAGGCTGTAGAGACAAAACAATATGAGAGGCTGTAGAGACAAAACAATATGAGAGGCTGTAGAGACAAAACAATATGAGAGGCTGTAGAGACAAAACAATATGAGAGGCTGTAGAGACAACAATATGAGAGGCTGTAGAGACAACAATATGAGGCTGTAGAGACAAAACAATGAGAGGCTGTAGAGACAAAACAATATGAGAGGCTGTAGAGACAAAACAATATGAGAGGCTGTAGAGACAAAACAATATGAGAGGCTGTAGAGACAACAATATGAGAGGCTGTAGAGACAAAACAATATGAGAGGCTGTAGAGACAACAATATGAGAGGCTGTAGAGACAAAACAATATGAGAGGCTGTAGAGACAACAATATGAGAGGCTGTAGAGACAACAATATGAGAGGCTGTAGAGACAAAACAATATGAGAGGCTGTAGAGACAACAATATGAGAGGCTGAAGAGACAAAACAATATGAGAGGCTGTAGAGACAAAACAATATGCCCCTTTAGACGTATTATTTCGGCCCCTATTGTGTTTATGAGTTTGGGGTTAGGGGTTAGAGTTTGGGGTTAGGGGTTAGAGTTTGGGGTTAGGGGTTAGAGTTTGGGGTTAGGGGTTAGAGTTTGGGGTTTGGGTTGGGGGACTTACTAGATCAATGTTGTTGAAGTACCAGATAGCAGTGCTATCAGTATACTGAAGATGTAGGGTTAGGGGTATGGGTTGGGGTACTTACTAGATCAGTGTTGTTGAAGTACCAGACAGCAGTGCTTTCAGCATACTGAAGATGTAGGGTTAGGGGTATGGGTTGGGGGACTTACTAGATCAGTGTTGTTGAAGTACCAGACAGCAGTGCTATCAGCATACTGAAGATGTAGGGTTAGGGGTATGGGTTGGGGGACTTACTAGATCAGTGTTGTTGAAGTACCAGACAGCAGTGCTATCAGCATACTGAAGATGTAAGGTTAGGGGTATGGGTTGGGGGACTTACTAGATCAGTGTTGTTGAAGTACCAGACAGCAGTGCTTTCAGCATCCAGAGGATCTCCAAACACCTCCGTACTGTTTTCTGGAGGACAACAAGAGAACAAATCAGTCTCAGAAATAATCTAGATGTTAAGAGATTAATTTTACTGCAAGAGATAAAGGCCATGACCAAGAGAAGCAACCAACCTGGCATCCCACCATTACCCCTGCAGCAGCCAACCTGGCATCCCACCAAGACCCCTTTAAAAGCAGCCAACCTGGCATCCCACCATTACCCCCTGCAGCAGCCAACCTGGCATCCCACCATGACCCCTTCAAAAGCAGCTAACCTGGCATATCACCATCAAATCAAATGTATTTATATAGATAGCCCTTCTTACATCTGCTGATATATCAAAGTGCTGTACAGAAACCCAGCCTAAAACCCCAAACAGCAAGCAATGCAGGTATAGAAGCACCATGACCCCTTCAACAGCAACCAACCTGGCATCCCGCAGTGACCCATTCAACAGCAACCAACCTGGCATCCCAGCATGACCCATTTAACAGCAACCAACCTGGCATCCCACCATGACCCCTTCAACAACAGCAACCAACCTGGCATTCCAGCATGACCCATTCAACAGCACCTGGGAACTCATTTAAACATCTGTTGTTTCCCTCCAGAGATTCCTGGCCAGAATACAAATGTAGTCATTCAGGATCAGACGAGCACCACAGATTATCCATTATATTGACCTGATAGACAGCAGAGGGAGCACCCCCCTATCCACATCGTAGGAACAGTAGTGGAGAAGGTGGAACTTTTTAAGTGACTTTAGAGCTGTAACTTTCCGAATACACTGTACAAACGCCACAACGGTTTCCACTAGTTACCACATTCACAAAATCTAATTGCCCAAATTGTAAAAATGCATATTATTATTATTTTTTTTATTTTTTTTTTGGGGGGGGGGTTGGTTCTAATTTAAGGTTAGCATTAAGCATAAGGTTAGCAGTGTGGTTAAGGTTAGGTTTAAAATCACATTTTAAGGAGAGAAATTGTAGAAAAAGTGGCATTTATGTCTTTGAGGCTGTGGTAACTAGTCATGACAATGCATAACTCCGATACAGTGTTTTTTTATCAAAGTTGCCGGGATGTCACGTGTCCTACTTATATCAGTACACCTGTAACAACCTTATCAGTAGAAAACTTATATTCAAACTAATAAGCCACAAGTAGCAAATAAGCCATTACATATTTTGTTAAACAAATTATACACTCGCTCACTGACCTCCATACAAAAACTCCTCGCTTGGTGAGTGAAAAAAAAACACCTGCTGGTGAAGACAGATTTTGGGCCCAGTTACACCTCTCGCTCTTCTCCTCTGCTAACGTCCACAACCTGGCACCTTTGAAACATTTTATCTCTGTGGTCACACAGTGGTTATTTCCATCACCTTCTACAAAAGTATTGTTGAGACTATTCCACCTAATTCACTGTAGTATTCACTTTACGACTATTTCTCATGCTTTATCTCTGCAAGATAATGAGCAATAAATTACTGTTCTTCTCCTTTTCTTTCTTACTACAGTATCATTTAGACTATTTAATGTGTTTCACTACAGTATAATGTTGAGTATTCACTTGTTTCACCACAGACTACAGCATCACTTTGACTATTTAATGTGTTTCACTACAGTATAATGTGACTATTTAATGTGTTTCACTACAGTATAATGTGACTATTTAATGTGTTTCACAACAGTATAATGTTGACTATTTAATGTGTTTCACAACAGTATAATGTTGACTATTTAATGTGTTTCACAACAGTATAATGTTGACTATTTAATGTGTTTCACGACAGTATAATGTTGACTATTTAATGTGTTTCACTACAGTATAATGTTGACTATTCACTTGTTTCACTGCAGTATCATTTTGAATATTTCACCTTTTTCACTAGACTATAGTATGTGACCCGATTCAGGAAACTTGGTGAATGTCTCAAGCCACGACTTCACAGGAGAGCTGTTTGAACGTAAAACATTTTTAACAATCAAAATACGTTTTGGCAGAAATACCTTCTTGAACATGTGAACTTCCATGTGCCTTAATAACAAACTTGTATGCCATTGTTAAATTACAAGCCTTGTTGGTTTAGCCACAGAAAAAGTTGGCAATCTTCACAGTAGCTAAGATTGGCTAAGATAATGAGTGGGCTGGACATGCCGAGAGAGAAGTTCGGATTGGTCTGCCATATTGAAGGCTTCTGTCTATTTGAGCTCGTCAATCTGGGTTGGTAATCCTGTCGAACACTGCTTTTCTTTTATATATTGTGTAGTGGAACTGCATAAGTGTTGCTCTCCATTTTCTGGAGGATCAAGTTTTGTAATCAGTGGAATTATGATAGCTAAGGAGATGGAGAAAACACCTGTCTCAAGATTACAAAACACCTGTCTCCAGATTACAAAACACCTGTCTCCAGATTACAAAACACCTGTCTCCAGATTACAAAACACCCGTCTCCAGATTACAAAACACCCGTCTCCAGATTACAAAACACCCGTCTCCAGATTACAAAACACCCGTCTCCAGATTACAAAACACCCGTCTCCGGATTACAAAACACCCGTCTCCAGATTACAAAACACCCGTCTCAGATTACAAAACACCCGTCTCCAGATTACAAAACACCCGTCTCCGGATTACAAAAACCCGTCTCCAGATTACAAAACACCCGTCTCCAGATTACAAAACACCCGTCTCCAGATTACAAAACACCCGTCTCCAGATTACAAAACACCCGTCTCCGGATTACAAAACACCCGTCTCCGGATTACAAAACACCGTCTCGGATTACAAAACACCCGTCTCCAGATTACAAAACACCCGTCTCAGATTACAAAACACCCGTCTCCGGATTACAAAACACCCGTCTCCAGATTACAAAACACCTGTCTCCAGATTACAAAACACCTGTCTCCGGATTACAAAACACCTGTCTCCGGATTACAAAACACCTGTCTCCGGGATTACATCTTCAAGGCAACCATGGTATGGCATTCCTGACAGGTAGAAGCATCCACGATGCCTGGTGATGAATGCAGGTAAGATAGTCTAGTGTTAGCTAGCTACATTTTCAGATATGACACATTTTTAATTTTGACAGAGAGTGGTTTCATTTCAAGCTAAAGTGTACTGTTAGCTAGCTAGCTAGAGGAGCTCTTCACTAGATACCAAAACATTCAACAGGTGATTTTCTCAAACGTGAGTTTACAAGTTGATCACCTTTCAAAGCATAATTACTTTCCCATTGTTCCTCAAATACAGTGTAAGATATACAATTTTGTAGCTCTGAGTCTCTACTTTTATCCAATGTAAAAACACCATTTCACATTTTGCTACATCAGACTGAAACCAGGTGGTGAGTCATGAATACTTTTGACTATTTGACTTGTTTCACTACAGACTGCAGTATAATTTTGACTATTTCACAGATCCACAGATGATCGAATCTCTATTGCACTCCACACTGCCCTTTCCTACCTGGACAAAAGGAACACCTATGTGAGAATGCTATTCATTGACTACAGCTCAGCGTTCAACACCATAGTGCCCTCAAAGCTCATCACTAAGCTAAGGATCCTGGGACTAAACACCTCCCTCTGCAACTGGATCCTGGACTTGGATCCTGACGGGCCGCCCTCAGGTGGTGAGGGTAGGTAACAACACATCTGCCATGCTGATCCTCAACACTGGAGCCCCCAGGGTGCGTGCTTCGTCCCCCTCCTGTACTCCCTGTTCACCACGACTACATGGCCAGGCACAACTCCAACACCAGAATAACAACTTATCCTCAACGTAACCAAGACTAAGGAGATTGTGGACCACAGGAAAAGGAGGGCCGAGCCCCTATTCTCATTGACGGGGCTGTAGTGGAGCAGGTTGAGAGCTTCAAGTTCCTTGGGGTCCACATCACCAACAAATTAGAATGGTCCAAACACACCAAGACTGTCGTGAAGAGGGCACGACAAAGCCTATTCCTCAGGAAACTAAAAAGATTTGGCATGGGTCCTGAGATCCTCAAAATGTTCTACTGTCTTCACATGAACTGGGCAGAGTCTGACAAGAAAGTGAGAAAAATCTTTCTGAAAAGCTGCAGATGGATTATACAAAGATTGAGGCGGAGCGCATCGACTTGTCTGAAATACCTGTAACCAACCTAGGTGACAGACCCAGGCCGATTCATGTTCCTGAGGTTTAAGGACAAGATGACTGTTCTGCAGAGAGCCAAGAACTTCAGAGGAACCAACATTTTCCTCAATTAGGACTTTTCTGAAGCCTCTCCCAGCCATGAAAGCTTAAGTTGGTAGGTAGGTCTTACCTAATATGGTAGGGGCTATACACATACAGTGGGTAGTTGAGTAGGTAGGTCTTACCTAAGATGGTAGGGGCCATACACATACAGTCATACTGGGTGACATAGTCAATCTGGTAGTCAGAGTTGATGGGGTAGTAGTCAGCCAGCTTCAGCATCTTCTTGAAGGCATCATAGATGAAGATGAAGGAGATGAGGCAGGAGAAGCCCTCCTCTGTGAATCGGGTGAAGTACTGAACCATGTAGCTGGCGTCAGTAGCAACCAGCAGCAGACAAAAGAACGCAGACCACAGACCAATCCACAGCCGGAACTCCAGATAGTCAAAGTCATTGTCTCTGGAGGAAAAAGGAGAAAGAGAGGAATAGAGAGAGGACCATGGTTAGTTACTGTAACAACAGCAACCATGACCATAATTCAACCATGGTTAGTTAAAACTCCAGATAGTCAGGTCATTGTACATGATTAGTTAGAACTCCAGATAGTCAAGTCATTGAACATGATTAGTTAGAACCCCATGATTGCGAGGTAAAGTGAAGATCCTAACTTGCTGAAGTTGAATAGCAGCCTCTCGAAGACCAGAACAGGTCCAGTGCTGCTGAGGATGGTGAGAGGCTGGCCAGCCAGCAGACAGAAGATCCCTCCAGATACCGCCGTGCCCAGGAAGCTCTCCAACACACCCTGGAGTAAACAGTAGAACACAGTAAAGCAGATCTTTAAAACATTAGAACACAGCTTTATGCGCTATTATACATCTATAGTGCATTATAACATAGTGTAACCCCAACACAGAAGCAGAGTATAAGAGTACAGCAGGGAGTTGAACTGTGCTCATGGTGGTGGGCTACAGAGGACAGGAAAGGGGTGAGAGTGCTTCCTGCCCAAGACGAAATATCTGTTCTCTCTCTGAAACTTCACTGTCATCCAACTAGGAACGGGAGAGGCACTGGCAGGAGGTTTTAGTAAAAATACAAATGTCTGAAAAACATTCTGGGGGAAAACGATCTTAATCGACATTGAAATAACTAAAATAAATTATATACTCTTCACTCTGTCCAGCTTGCTAAACATCATCAAAACAAATGCTAGGCTGTCAAGAGGGCATAGACAATTCCAAAAGTGATGGATAGAGTACTATATTTTGCTAATTTTAGCCAATGAGGAAATATATTTATTTTTAAATAGGGTACCTCCAGACCACAGTGAAAACTGAATGTGGCGAATTGGGAAACATGAGTTTGACAATCCTGATCTACATCCTGATAGTGTAACACCCCTAATGATACCCCTGATCTACATCCTGATAGTTTAACACCCCTGATGATACCCCTGATCTACATCCTAATAGTTTAACACCCCTGATGATACCCCTGATCTACATCCTAATAGTTTAACATCCCTGATGATACCCCTGATCTACATCCTGATAGTGTAACACCCCTGATGATACCCCTGATCTACATCCTGACAGTGTAACACCCCTGATCTACATCCTAATAGTTTAACATCCCTGATGATACCCCTGATCTACATCCTAATAGTTTAACATCCCTGATGATAACCCTGATCTACATCCTGACAGTTTAACATCCCTGATGATACCCCTGATCTACATCCTGACAGTTTAACATCCCTGATGATACCCCTGATCTACATCCTAATAGTTTAACATCCCTGATGATACCCCTGACCTACATCCTAATAGTTTAACAGCCCTGATCTACATCCTAATAGTTTAACAGCCCTGATCTACATCCTAATAGTTTAACACCCCTGATCTACATCCTAATAGTTTAACACCCCCGATGATACCCCTGATCTACATCCTAATAGTTTAACATCCCTGATGATACCCCTGATCTACATCCTGATAGTTTAACAGCCCTGATCTACATCCTAATAGTTTAACAGCCCTGATCTACATCCTAATAGTTTAACACCCCCGATGATACCCCTGATCTACATCCTAATAGTTTAACATCCCTGATGATACCCCTGACCTACATCCTAATAGTTTAACACCCCTGATGATACCCCTGACCTACATCCTAATAGTTTAACATCCCTGATGATACCCCTGACCTACATCCTAATAGTTTAACACCCCTGATGATACCCCTGACCTACATCCTAATAGTTTAACATCCCTGATGATACCCCTGACCTACATCCTGACAGTTTAACACCCCTGATGATAACCCTGATCTACATCCTAATAGTTTAACATCCCTGATGATACCCCTGATCTACATCCTAATAGTTTAACATCCCTGATGATACCCTGACCTACATCCTGACAGTTTAACACCCCTGATGATAACCCTGATCTACATCCTAATAGTTTAACATCCCTGATGATACCCCTGATCTACATCCTAATAGTTTAACATCCCTGATGATACCCCTGATCTACATCCTAATAGTTTAACACCCCTGATCTACATCCTGATAGTGTAACACCCCTGATCTACATCTAATAGTTTAACATCCTGATCTACATCCTAATAGTTTAACACCCCTGATCTACATCCTAATAGTTTAACACCCCTGACCTACATCCTAATAGTTTAACATCCCTGATGATACCCTAGACCTACATCCTAATAGTTTAACAGCCCTGATCTACATCCTAATAGTTTAACAGCCCTGATCTACATCCTAATAGTTTAACACCCCTGATGATACCCCTGATCTACATCCTGATAGTGTAACACCCCTGATGATACCCCTGACCTACATCCTAATAGTTTAACAGCCCTGATCTACATCCTAATAGTTTAACAGCCCTGATCTACATCCTAATAGTTTAACACCCCTGATCTACATCCTAATAGTTTAACACCCCCGATGATACCCCTGATCTACATCCTAATAGTTTAACATCCCTGATGATACCCCTGATCTACATCCTGATAGTTTAACAGCCTGATCTACATCCTAATAGTTTAACAGCCCTGATCTACATCCTAATAGTTTAACACCCCCGATGATACCCCTGATCTACATCCTAATAGTTTAACATCCCTGATGATACCCCTGACCTACATCCTAATAGTTTAACAACCCTGATGATACCCCTGATCTACATCCTAATAGTTTAACATCCCTGATGATACCCCTGACCTACATCCTAATAGTTTAACACCCCTGATGATACCCCTGACCTACATCCTAATAGTTTAACATCCCTGATGATACCCCTGACCTACATCCTAATAGTTTAACACCCCTGATGATACCCCTGACCTACATCCTAATAGTTTAACATCCCTGATGATACCCCTGACCTACATCCTGACAGTTTAACACCCCTGATGATAGCCCTGATCTACATCCTAATAGTTTAACATCCCTGATGATACCCCTGATCTACATCCTAATAGTTTAACATCCCTGATGATACCCCTGACCTACATCCTAATAGTTTAACAGCCCTGATCTACATCCTAATAGTTTAACAGCCCTGATGATACCCCTGACCTACATCCTAATAGTTTAACATCCCTGATGATACCCCTGACCTACATCCTAATCGTTTAACACCCCTGATGATACCCCTGACCTACATCCTAATAGTTTAACATCCCTGATGATACCCCTGACCTACATCCTGACAGTTTAACACCCCTGATGATACCCCTGATCTACATCCTAATAGTTTAACAGCCCTGATCTACATCCTAATAGTTTAACAGCCCTGATCTACATCCTAATAGTTTAACACCCCTGATCTACATCCTAATAGTTTAACACCCCTGATCTACATCCTAATAGTTTAACACCCCTGATGATACCCCTGATCTACATCCTGATAGTGTAACACCCCTGATCTACATCCTAATAGTTTAACACCCCTGATGATACCCCTGATCTACATCCTAATAGTTTAACACCCCTGATGATAACCCTGATCTACATCCTAATAGTTTAACACCCCTGATCTACATCCTAATAGTTTGACACCCCTGATGATACCCCTGATCTACATCCTGATAGTTTAACAGCCCTGATCTACATCCTAATAGTTTAACAGCCCTGATCTACATCCTAATAGTTTAACACCCCCGATGATACCCCTGATCTACATCCTAATAGTTTAACATCCCTGATGATAGCCCTGACCTACATCCTAATAGTTTAACACCCCTGATGATACCCCTGATCTACATCCTAATAGTTTAACATCCCTGATGATACCCCTGACCTACATCCTAATAGTTTAACACCCCTGATGATACCCCTGACCTACATCCTAATAGTTTAACATCCCTGATGATACCCCTGACCTACATCCTAATAGTTTAACACCCCTGATGATACCCCTGACCTACATCCTAATAGTTTAACATCCCTGATGATACCCCTGACCTACATCCTGACAGTTTAACACCCCTGATGATAGCCCTGATCTACATCCTAATAGTTTAACATCCCTGATGATACCCCTGATCTACATCCTAATAGTTTAACATCCCTGATGATACCCCTGACCTACATCCTAATAGTTTAACAGCCCTGATCTACATCCTAATAGTTTAACAGCCCTGATGATACCCCTGACCTACATCCTAATAGTTTAACATCCCTGATGATACCCCTGACCTACATCCTAATCGTTTAACACCCCTGATGATACCCCTGACCTACATCCTAATAGTTTAACATCCCTGATGATACCCCTGACCTACATCCTGACAGTTTAACACCCCTGATGATACCCCTGATCTACATCCTAATAGTTTAACAGCCCTGATCTACATCCTAATAGTTTAACAGCCCTGATCTACATCCTAATAGTTTAACACCCCCGATGATACCCCTGATCTACATCCTAATAGTTTAACATCCCTGATGATACCCCTGACCTACATCCTAATAGTTTAACACCCCTGATGATACCCCTGATCTACATCCTAATAGTTTAACATCCCTGATGATACCCCTGACCTACATCCTAATAGTTTAACACCCCTGATGATACCCCTGACCTACATCCTAATAGTTTAACATCCCTGATGATACCCCTGACCTACATCCTAATAGTTTAACATCCCTGATGATACCCCTGACCTACATCCTAATAGTTTAACACCCCTGATGATACCCCTGACCTACATCCTAATAGTTTAACATCCCTGATGATACCCCTGACCTACATCCTGACAGTTTAACACCCCTGATGATAACCCTGATCTACATCCTAATAGTTTAACATCCCTGATGATACCCCTGATCTACATCCTAATAGTTTAACATCCCTGATGATACCCCTGACCTACATCCTGACAGTTTAACACCCCTGATGATAACCCTGATCTACATCCTAATAGTTTAACATCCCTGATGATACCCCTGATCTACATCCTAATAGTTTAACATCCCTGATGATACCCCTGATCTACATCCTAATAGTTTAACACCCCTGATCTACATCCTGATAGTGTAACACCCCTGATCTACATCCTAATAGTTTAACATCCCTGATCTACATCCTAATAGTTTAACACCCCTGATCTACATCCTAATAGTTTAACACCCCTGACCTACATCCTAATAGTTTAACATCCCTGATGATACCCTAGACCTACATCCTAATAGTTTAACAGCCCTGATCTACATCCTAATAGTTTAACAGCCCTGATCTACATCCTAATAGTTTAACACCCCTGATGATACCCCTGATCTACATCCTGATAGTGTAACACCCCTGATGATACCCCTGACCTACATCCTAATAGTTTAACAGCCCTGATCTACATCCTAATAGTTTAACAGCCCTGATCTACATCCTAATAGTTTAACACCCCTGATCTACATCCTAATAGTTTAACACCCCCGATGATACCCCTGATCTACATCCTAATAGTTTAACATCCCTGATGATACCCCTGATCTACATCCTGATAGTTTAACAGCCCTGATCTACATCCTAATAGTTTAACAGCCCTGATCTACATCCTAATAGTTTAACACCCCGATGATACCCCTGATCTACATCCTAATAGTTTAACATCCCTGATGATACCCCTGACCTACATCCTAATAGTTTAACAACCCTGATGATACCCCTGATCTACATCCTAATAGTTTAACATCCCTGATGATACCCCTGACCTACATCCTAATAGTTTAACACCCCTGATGATACCCCTGACCTACATCCTAATAGTTTAACATCCCTGATGATACCCCTGACCTACATCCTAATAGTTTAACACCCCTGATGATACCCCTGACCTACATCCTAATAGTTTAACATCCCTGATGATACCCCTGACCTACATCCTGACAGTTTAACACCCCTGATGATAGCCCTGATCTACATCCTAATAGTTTAACATCCCTGATGATACCCCTGATCTACATCCTAATAGTTTAACATCCCTGATGATACCCCTGACCTACATCCTAATAGTTTAACAGCCCTGATCTACATCCTAATAGTTTAACAGCCCTGATGATACCCCTGACCTACATCCTAATAGTTTAACATCCCTGATGATACCCCTGACCTACATCCTAATCGTTTAACACCCCTGATGATACCCCTGACCTACATCCTAATAGTTTAACATCCCTGATGATACCCCTGACCTACATCCTGACAGTTTAACACCCCTGATGATACCCCTGATCTACATCCTAATAGTTTAACAGCCCTGATCTACATCCTAATAGTTTAACAGCCCTGATCTACATCCTAATAGTTTAACACCCCTGATCTACATCCTAATAGTTTAACACCCCTGATCTACATCCTAATAGTTTAACACCCCTGATGATACCCCTGATCTACATCCTGATAGTGTAACACCCCTGATCTACATCCTAATAGTTTAACACCCCTGATGATACCCCTGATCTACATCCTAATAGTTTAACACCCCTGATGATAACCCTGATCTACATCCTAATAGTTTAACACCCCTGATCTACATCCTAATAGTTTGACACCCCTGATGATACCCCTGATCTACATCCTGATAGTTTAACAGCCCTGATCTACATCCTAATAGTTTAACAGCCCTGATCTACATCCTAATAGTTTAACACCCCCGATGATACCCCTGATCTACATCCTAATAGTTTAACATCCCTGATGATAGCCCTGACCTACATCCTAATAGTTTAACACCCCTGATGATACCCCTGATCTACATCCTAATAGTTTAACATCCCTGATGATACCCCTGACCTACATCCTAATAGTTTAACACCCCTGATGATACCCCTGACCTACATCCTAATAGTTTAACATCCCTGATGATACCCCTGACCTACATCCTAATAGTTTAACACCCCTGATGATACCCCTGACCTACATCCTAATAGTTTAACATCCCTGATGATACCCCTGACCTACATCCTGACAGTTTAACACCCCTGATGATAGCCCTGATCTACATCCTAATAGTTTAACATCCCTGATGATACCCCTGATCTACATCCTAATAGTTTAACATCCCTGATGATACCCCTGACCTACATCCTAATAGTTTAACAGCCCTGATCTACATCCTAATAGTTTAACAGCCCTGATGATACCCCTGACCTACATCCTAATAGTTTAACATCCCTGATGATACCCCTGACCTACATCCTAATCGTTTAACACCCCTGATGATACCCCTGACCTACATCCTAATAGTTTAACATCCCTGATGATACCCCTGACCTACATCCTGACAGTTTAACACCCCTGATGATACCCCTGATCTACATCCTAATAGTTTAACAGCCCTGATCTACATCCTAATAGTTTAACAGCCCTGATCTACATCCTAATAGTTTAACACCCCCGATGATACCCCTGATCTACATCCTAATAGTTTAACATCCCTGATGATACCCCTGACCTACATCCTAATAGTTTAACACCCTGATGATACCCCTGATCTACATCCTAATAGTTTAACATCCCTGATGATACCCCTGACCTACATCCTAATAGTTTAACACCCCTGATGATACCCCTGACCTACATCCTAATAGTTTAACATCCCTGATGATACCCCTGACCTACATCCTAATAGTTTAACACCCCTGATGATACCCCTGACCTACATCCTAATAGTTTAACATCCCTGATGATACCCCTGACCTACATCCTGACAGTTTAACACCCCTGATGATAGCCCTGATCTACATCCTAATAGTTTAACATCCCTGATGATACCCCTGATCTACATCCTAATAGTTTAACATCCCTGATGATACCCCTGACCTACATCCTAATAGTTTAACAGCCCTGATCTACATCCTAATAGTTTAACAGCCCTGATGATACCCCTGACCTACATCCTAATAGTTTAACATCCTGATGATACCCCTGACCTACATCCTAATCGTTTAACACCCCTGATGATACCCTGACCTACATCCTAATAGTTTAACATCCCTGATGATACCCCTGACCTACATCCTGACAGTTTAACACCCCTGATGATACCCCTGATCTACATCCTAATAGTTTAACAGCCCTGATCTACATCCTAATAGTTTAACAGCCCTGATCTACATCCTAATAGTTTAACACCCCTGATCTACATCCTAATAGTTTAACACCCCTGATCTACATCCTAATAGTTTAACACCCCTGATGATACCCCTGATCTACATCCTGATAGTGTAACACCCCTGATCTACATCCTAATAGTTTAACACCCCTGATGATACCCCTGATCTACATCCTAATAGTTTAACACCCCTGATGATAACCCTGATCTACATCCTAATAGTTTAACACCCCTGATCTACATCCTAATAGTTTGACACCCCTGATGATACCCCTGATCTACATCCTGATAGTTTAACAGCCCTGATCTACATCCTAATAGTTTAACAGCCCTGATCTACATCCTAATAGTTTAACACCCCCGATGATACCCCTGATCTACATCCTAATAGTTTAACATCCCTGATGATACCCCTGACCTACATCCTAATAGTTTAACACCCCTGATGATACCCCTGATCTACACCCTAATAGTTTAACATCCCTGATGATACCCCTGACCTACATCCTAATAGTTTAACACCCCTGATGATACCCCTGACCTACATCCTAATAGTTTAACATCCCTGATGATACCCCTGACCTACATCCTAATAGTTTAACACCCCTGATGATACCCCTGACCTACATCCTAATAGTTTAACATCCCTGATGATACCCCTGACCTACATCCTGACAGTTTAACACCCCTGATGATAGCCCTGATCTACATCCTAATAGTTTAACATCCCTGATGATACCCCTGATCTACATCCTAATAGTTTAACATCCCTGATGATACCCCTGACCTACATCCTAATAGTTTAACAGCCCTGATCTACATCCTAATAGTTTAACAGCCCTGATGATACCCCTGACCTACATCCTAATAGTTTAACATCCCTGATGATACCCTGACCTACATCCTAATCGTTTAACACCCCTGATGATACCCCTGACCTACATCCTAATAGTTTAACATCCCTGATGATACCCCTGACCTACATCCTGACAGTTTAACACCCCTGATGATACCCCTGATCTACATCCTAATAGTTTAACAGCCCTGATCTACATCCTAATAGTTTAACAGCCCTGATCTACATCCTAATAGTTTAACACCCCTGATCTACATCCTAATAGTTTAACACCCCTGATCTACATCCTAATAGTTTAACACCCCTGATGATACCCCTGATCTACATCCTGATAGTGTAACACCCTGATCTACATCCTAATAGTTTAACACCCCTGATGATACCCC
The DNA here is from genome assembly GCF_021184085.1 of Oncorhynchus gorbuscha. Lineage (NCBI taxonomy): Eukaryota > Metazoa > Chordata > Actinopteri > Salmoniformes > Salmonidae > Oncorhynchus > Oncorhynchus gorbuscha. The sequence goes on from NC_060176.1 coordinate 86,604,832, forward strand.
TGATCTACATCCTAATAGTTTAACACCCCTGATGATAACCCTGATCTACATCCTAATAGTTTAACACCCCTGATCTACATCCTAATAGTTTAACACCCCTGATGATACCCCTGATCTACATCCTAATAGTTTAACACCCCTGATGATACCCCTGATCTACATCCTAATAGTTTAACACCCCTGATCTACATCCTAATAGTTTGACACCCCTGATGATACCCCTGATCTATATCCTGACAGTTTAACACCCCTGATGATACCCCTGATCTACATCCTGATAGTTTAACACCCATGATCTACATCCTAATAGTTTAACACCCCTGATCTACATCCTAATAGTTTAACACCCCCGATGATACCCCTGATCTACATCCTAATAGTTTAACACCCCTGATCTACATCCTAATAGTTTAACATCCCTGATGATACCCCTGATCTACATCCTGACAGTTTAACACCCCTGATGATACCCCTGATCTACATCCTGACAGTTTAACATCCCTGATGATACCCCTGATCTACATCCTAATAGTTTAACATCCCTGATGATACCCCTGATCTACATCCTAATAGTTTAACATCCCTGATGATAACCCTGATCTACATCCTGACAGTTTAACATCCCTGATGATACCCCTGATCTACATCCTGATAGTTTAACATCCCTGATGATACCCCTGATCTACATCCTGATAGTTTAACATCCCTGATGATACCCCTGATCTACATCCTGATAGTTTAACATCCCTGATGATACCCCTGATCTACATCCTGACAGTTTAACACCCCTGATCTACAATCTGATAGTTTAACACCCCTGATCTACACCCTGATAGTTTAACACCCCTGATGATACCCCTGATCAACATCCTAATAGTTTAACACCCCTGATCTACATCCTAATAGTTTAACACCCCTGATGATACCCCTGATCAACATCCTAATAGTTTAACACCCCTGATCTACATCCTAATAGTTTAACATCCCTGATGATACCCCTGATCTACATCCTAATAGTTTAACACCCCTGATCTACATCCTGATAGTGTAACACCCCTGATCTACATCCTAATAGTTTAACATCCCTGATCTACATCCTAATAGTTTAACAGCCCTGATCTACATCCTAATAGTTTAACAGCCCTGATCTACATCCTAATAGTTTAACACCCCTGATGATACCCCTGACCTACATCCTAATAGTTTAACACCCCTGATGATACCCCTGACCTACATCCTAATAGTTTAACATCCCTGATGATACCCCTGACCTACATCCTGACAGTTTAACATCCCTGATGATACCCCTGATCTACATCCTGATAGTTTAACATCCCTGATGATACCCCTGATCTACATCCTGATAGTTTAACATCCCTGATGATACCCCTGATCTACATCCTGACAGTTTAACACCCCTGATGATACCCCTGATCTACATCCTGACAGTTTAACACCCCTGATCTACAATCTGATAGTTTAACACCCCTGATCTACACCCTGATAGTTTAACACCCCTGATGATACCCCTGATCAACATCCTAATAGTTTAACACCCCTGATCTACATCCTAATAGTTTAACACCCCTGATGATACCCCTGATCAACATCCTAATAGTTTAACACCCCTGATCTACATCCTAATAGTTTAACATCCCTGATGATACCCCTGATCTACATCCTAATAGTTTAACACCCCTGATCTACATCCTGATAGTGTAACACCCCTGATCTACATCCTAATAGTTTAACATCCCTGATCTACATCCTAATAGTTTAACAGCCCTGATCTACATCCTAATAGTTTAACAGCCCTGATCTACATCCTAATAGTTTAACACCCCTGATGATACCCCTGACCTACATCCTAATAGTTTAACATCCCTAATGATACCCCTGATCTACACCCTGATAGTTTAACACCCCTGATGATACCCCTGATCAACATCCTAATAGTTTAACACCCCTGATCTACATCCTAATAGTTTAACATCCCTAATGATACCCCTGATCTACATCCTAATAGTTTAACACCCCTGATCTACATCCTGATAGTGTAACACCCCTGATCTACATCCTAATAGTTTAACATCCCTGATCTACATCCTAATAGTTTAACAGCCCTGATCTACATCCTAATAGTTTAACAGCCCTGATCTACATCCTAATAGTTTAACACCCCTGATGATACCCCTGATCTACATCCTAATAGTTTAACACCCCTGATGATACCCCTGATCTACATCCTGATAGTGTAACACCCCTGATCTACATCCTAATAGTTTAACACCCCTGATGATACCCCTGATCTACATCCTAATAGTTTAACACCCCTGATGACACCCCTTATCTACATCCTAATAGTTTAACAGCCCTGATGATACTCCTGATCTACATCCTGACAGTTTAACACCCCTGATGATAACCCTGATCTACATCCTAATAGTTTAACACCCCTGATCTACATCATAATAGTTTAACACCCCTGATGATACCCTGATCT
>NC_060176.1:86607434-86680740 GCF_021184085.1 Oncorhynchus gorbuscha
TGATCTACATCCTGATAGTTTAACAGCCCTGATCTACATCCTAATAGTTTAACATCCCTGATGATACCCCTGACCTACATCCTAATAGTTTAACAGCCCTGATCTACATCCTAATAGTTTAACAGCCCTGATCTACATCCTAATAGTTTAACACCCCTGATGATACCCCTGATCTACATCCTAATAGTTTAACACCCCTGATGATACCCTGACCTACATCCTAATAGTTTAACACCACTGATGATACCCCTGACCTACATCCTAATAGTTTAACACCCCTGATGATACCCCTGACCTACATCCTAATAGTTTAACACCCCTGATGATACCCCTGATCTACATCCTAATAGTTTAACACCCCTGATCTACATCCTAATAGTTTAACACCCCTGATCTACATCCTAATAGTTTAACACCCCTGATATACATCCTAATAGTTTAACACCCCTGATCTACATCCTAATAGTTTAACACCCCTGATATACATCCTAATAGTTTAACACCCCTGATCTACATCCTAATAGTTTAACACCCCTGATCTACATCCTAATAGTTTAACACCCCTGACTACATCCTAATAGTTTAACATCCCTGATGATACCCCTGATGATACCCCTGATGACACCCCTGATCTATATCCTGACAGTTTAACATCCCTGATGACACCCCTGATCTATATCCTGACAGTTTAACACCCCTGATGATACCCCTGATCTATATCCTGACAGTTTAACACCCCTGATGATACCCCTGATCTACATCCTAATAGTTTAATATCCCTGATGATACCCCTGATCTACATTCTAATAGTTGAACACCCCTGATGATACCCCTGATCTACATCCTGACAGTTTAACACCCTTGATGATACCCCTGATGATACCCCTGATGATATCCCTGATGATACCCCTGATCTATATCCTGACAGTTTAACATCCCTGATGATACCCCTGATCTACATCCTGACAGTTTAACATCCCTGATGATACCCCTGATCTATATCCTGACAGTTTAACATCCCTGATGATACCCCTGATCTATCTATCCTGACAGTTTAACATCCCTGATGATACCCCTGATCTATATCCTGACAGTTTAACATCCCTGATGACACCCCTGATCTATATCCTGACAGTTTAACACCCGATGATACCCCTGATCTATATCCTGACAGTTTAACACCCCTGATGATACCCCTGATCTATATCCTGACAGTTTAACACCCCTGATCATACCCCTGATCTACATCCTGATAGATTTAACACCCCTGATCTACATCCTAATAGTTTAACATCCCTGATGATACCCTGATGATACCCCTGATCTATATCCTGACAGTTTAACATCCCTGATGATACCCCTGATCTATATCCTGACAGTTTAACACCCCCTGATCTATATCCTGACAGTTTAACACCCCTGATGATACCCCTGATCTATATCCTGACAGTTTAACACCCCTGATGATACCCCTGATCTACATCCTGACAGTTTAACACCCCTGATGATACCCCTGATCTATATCCTGACAGTTTAACACCCCTGTTGATACCCCTGATCTACATCCTGACAGTTTAACACCCCTGATGACACCCCTGATCTACATGCTAATAGTTTAACACCCCTGATGATACCCCTGATCTACATCCTAATAGTTTAACATCCCTGATGATACCCCTGATCTACATCCTGATAGTTTAACACCCCTGATCTACATCCTAATAGTTTAACATCCCTGATGATACCCCTGAACTACATCCTAATAGTTTAACACCCCTGATCTACATCCTAATAGTTTAACATCCCTGATGATACCCCTGATGATACCCCTGATGACACCCCTGATCTATATCCTGACAGTTTAACATCCCTGATGACACCCCTGATCTATATCCTGACAGTTTAACACCCCTGATGATACCCCTGATCTATATCCTGACAGTTTAACACCCCTGATGATACCCCTGATCTATATCCTGACAGTTTAACATCCCTGATGATACCCCTGATCTATATCCTGACAGTTTAACATCCCTGATGATACCCCTGATCTATATCCTGACAGTTTAACATCCCTGATGGTACCCCTGATCTATATCCTGACAGTTTAACACCCCTGATGACACCCCTGATCTATATCCTGACAGTTTAACACCCCTGATGATACCCCTGATCTATATCTTGACAGTTTAACACCCCTGATGATACCCCTGATCTATATCCTGACAGTTTAACACCCCTGATGATACCCCTGATCTATATCCTGACAGTTTAACACCCCTGATGATACCCCTGATCTACATCCTGACAGTTTAACACCCCTGATGACACCCCTGATCTATATCCTGACAGTTTAACACCCCTGATGATACCCCTGATGATACCCCTGATGATACCCCTGATCTATATCCTGATAGTTTAACACCCCTGATCTATATCCTGACAGTTTAACATCCCTGATGATACCCCTGATCTACATCCTGTAACGGCGTTCGTCTGTTGAAGGAAGAGAGTCGGACCGAAATGCAGCGTGTTTGTTACTCATGATCTTTAATGAAGAAAACGAAACGATACATGAAATAACTAAATACAAAAACAACAAACGGAACGTGAAAGCTATTACAGCCTATCTGGTGAAACTACACAAAGACAGGAACAATCACCCACGAAATACAAAGCGAAACTATGGCTCCCTAAATACGGTTCCCAATCAGAGACAACGATAAGCACCTGACTGATTGAGAATCGCCTCAGGCAGCCAAGCCTAACAACACCCCTAATCAGCCGCGATCCCAAATAATACAAACCCCAATACGAAAACAACATATAAACCCATGTCACACCCTGGCCTACCCAAACATATAACAAAAACACAAAATACAATGACCAAGGCATGAAGATTTCCCTCTAGTGGTGTGGGGGCTGTGCTTTGGCAAAGTGGGTGGGGTTATATCCTTCCTGTTTGGCCCTATCCGGGGGTGTCCTCGGATGGGGCCACAGTGTCTCCTGACCCCTCCTGTCTCAGCCTCCAGTATTTATGCTGCAGTAGTTTATGTGTCGGGGGGCTAGGGTCAGTTTGTTTATCTGGAGTACTTCTCCTGTCCTATTCGGTGTCCTGTGTAAATCTAAGTGTGCGTTCTCTAATTATCTCCTCTCTTTCTTTCTCTCTCTCGGAGGACCTGAGCCCTAGGACCATGCCCCAGGACTACCTGACATGATGACTCCTTGCTGTCCCCAGTCCACCTGGCCATGCTGCTGCTCCAGTTTCAACTGGCCTGGGCCCTAGGACCATGTCCCAGGACTGCCTGACATGAGGACTCCTTGCTGTCCCCAGTCCACCTGGCCATGCTCCTGCTCCAGTTTCAACTGTTCTGCCTTACTATTATTCAACCATGCTGGTCATTTATGAACATTTGAACATCTTGGCCACGTTCTGTTATAATCTCTACCCGGCACAGCCAGAAGAGGACTGGCCACCCCACATAGCCCGGTTCCTCTCTAGGTTTCTTCCTAGGTTTTGGCCTTTCTAGGGAGTTTTTCCTAGCCACCGTGCTTTTACACCTGCATTGTTTGCTGTTTGGGGTTTTAGGCTGGGTTTCTGTACAGCACTTTGAGATATCAGCTGATGTACGAAGGGCTATATAAATACATTTGATTTGATTTGATTTGATGACAGAACCTCTGTCCATGGTGGCGGTTCTGGCTCGGGACGTGGACCCCACTCCATTAATGTCCTTGTTCCTCCCCGTCGCGTCCTGGGATAATCCACCCTCTCCGCCGACCATGGCCTAATATTCCTCACCCAGATCCCCACATAACTGAGGAGCAGCTGGTGACAGAGGGGCAGCTCGGGACAGAAGCAGCCCGGGACTGAGGGGCAGCCCGGGACTGAGGGGCAGCCCGGGACTGAGATGAAGCCCGGTACTGAGATGAAGCCCGGTACTGAGATGAAGCCCAGTACTGAGATGAAGCCCAGTACTGAGATGAAGCCCAGTACTGAGATGAAGCCCAGTACTGAGATGAAGCTCAGTACTGAGATGAAGCTGAGTACTGAGATGAAGCTCAGGCAGGTAGTAGGCTCCGGTAAATCCTGGCTGGATGGCGGAACTGGAAGATTCAGGTCGACAAGCGGATCTGGAAGATTCAGGTCGACAAGCGGATCTGGAAGAGACTGGTTGTCGGGCGGATCTGGAAGAGACTGGTTGTCGGGCAGATCTGGAAGAGACTGGTTGTCGGGCAGATCTGGAAGAGACTGGTTGTCGGGCAGATCTGGAAGAGACTGGTTGTCGGGCAGATCTGGAAGAGACTGGTTGTCGGGCAGATCTGGAAGAGACTGGTTGTCTGGCAGATCTGGAAGAGACTGGTTGTCTGGCAGATCTGGAAGAGACTGGTTGTCTGGCAGATCTGGAAGAGACTGGTTGTCGGGCAGATCTGGAAGAGACTGGTTGTCGGGCAGATCTGGAAGAGACTGGTTGTCGGGCAGATCTGGAAGAGACTGGTTGTCGGGCAGATCTGGAAGAGACTGGTTGTCGGGCAGATCTGGAAGAGACTGGTTGTCGGGCAGATCTGGAAGAGACTGGTTGTCGGGCAGATCTGGAAGAGACTGGTTGTCGGGCAGATCTGGAAGAGACTGGTTGTCGGGCAGATCTGGAAGAGACTGGTTGTCTGGCAGATCTGGAAGAGACTGGTTGTCTGGTGGCGCTGGAAGAGACTGGTTGTCTGGCGGCGCTGGGCAGACTGGCGGCACTGGCGGCGCTGGGCAGACTGGCGGCACTGGCGGCGCTGGGCAGACTGGCGGCACTGGGCAGACTGGGAGCACTGGCGGCACTGGGCAGACTGGGAGCACTGGCGGCACTGGCGGTGCTGGGCAGACTGGCGGCACTGGCGGCGCTGGGCAGACTGGCGGCACTGGCGGCGCTGGGCAGACTGGCGGCACTGGCGGCGCTGGGCAGACTGGCGGCACTGGCGGCGCTGGGCAGACTGGCGGCACTGGCGGCGCTGGGCAGACTGGGAGCACTGGCAGCGCTGGGCAGACTGGGAGCACTGGCGGCGCTGGGCAGACTGGGAGCACTGGCGGCGCTGGGCAGACTGGGAGCACTAGCGGCGCTGGGCAGACGGGAGACTCCGGCAGCGTAGGAGAGGAGAAAGCCTCTGGCTGCGCTAAACAGGCGAGGCACACTGAAGGCCTGGTGCGTGGTGCTGGGACTGGTGGTACTGGATTGAGGACACGCACAGGAAGCCTGGTGCGGGGAGCTGGTACCGGAGGACTGGTGTGTGGAGGTGGCTCTGGATAGACCGGACCGTGCAGGCGCACTGGAGCTCTTGAGCCACGAGCCTGCCCAAGCTTACCTGGCTCGATGCCCACTCTAGCCCGGCCAATAGGAAGGGCTGGTATGTGCCGCACCGGGCTATGCACCCGCACTGGAAACACCGTGCACTCCATAGCATAACACAGTGCCTGCCCGGTCTCTCTAGCACACCGGTAAGCACAGGGAGTTTGCGCAGATCTCTTACCTGGCATAGCCATACTCCCTTTAAACCCCCCCCCCCCAATAATTTTTTGGGGCTGCTTTTCGGGCTTCCTTGCCAACCGTGTTCCCTCGTATCGTCGGTTCCTATCTCTGGCTGCCTCTGCTCTCCTTAGTGCCTCCCCTGTTCCCATGGGAGGCGATCTCTTCCGGCCAGTATCTCCTCCCAAGTGTAACAACCTTTACCATCCAACACGTCTTCCCATGTCCATTCTCCGAATAATTCATCCTCCTTTTGCTGCTCCAGCTGTCGCTGCCTGTTTATACCAGCGCCTCTCCGCTTTATTCGGCGTGTCTTTTTTTAGACTCCATTCGCCCATAGCCCTCTTCGCACTGTTCCAGCGAATCCCAGGCGGGCTCCTGCACTCTCTGGGTCGGCCGCCCACCTGTCGATTTCTTCCCACGTTGTATACTCCATGCCTCTGCTATCCATAACGTCCTCCCTTCGCTGTTCAAGCTGTCGCTGCCTGTTAACACGCTGTTCGGTCCGAGTGTGGTGGATGATTCTGTAACGGCATTCTTCGTTTGTCAAAAGAGAGTCGGACCGAAAAGCAGCGTAGTGGTTACTCACGTCTTTAATTAACAAAGATCGTGATACATGAAATAAAACTTATACATATACAAAAACAACAAACGGAACGTGAAACCTATTACAGCCTATCTGGTGAAACTACACAGAGACAGGAACAATCACCCACGAAATACAAAGCGAAACCAGGCTACCTAAATACGGTTCCCAATCAGAGACAACGAGAATCACCTGACTCTGATTGAGAACCGCCTCAGGCAGCCAAGCCCATACAACACCCCTAATCAGCCACGATCTCAAATACTACAAACCCCAATACGAAAATACAATAACATAATAACATAAACCAAATATATAACGAAAACACAAAATACCGTGACCAAGGCGTGACATTCCCACTGCACTGAGGCTAGGAAACACTGTCACCACCAATACATCCACGAAAATTCAGACTTTCAATTAGCATTTTTCTACGGCTGGCCATGCTTTCCACCTGGCTACCCCTACCCCGGTCAACAGCCCTGCATCCCCAACAGCAAATTGTCCAAACCTTCCCCATTTCTACTTCACCCAAATCCAGATAGCTGATGTTCTGAAAGAGTTGCAAAATCTGGTCTCTTACAAATCAGCTGGCCTACCTGGTTAAATAAAGGTGTTCTCAACTGGCCACCTGGTTAAATAAAGGTGTTCTCAACTGGCCACCTGGTTAAATAAAGGTGTTCTCAACTAGCCTACCTGGTTAAATAAAGGTGTTCTCAACTAGCCTACCTGGTTAAATAAAGGTGTTCTCAACTGGCCTACCTGGTTAAATAAAGGTTAAATAAAAAATATATAAATAAATGTACTTAATGTATAACTTGACCAATTCGGCACATTTGGGCAAACTCCTGGCAAACTCCTGGCAGACTTGATGCAAAATATTGTGTAGTGGGGGATTATTCTTCACTGGATCAGTCTGAAAATTTGCACACACAGAGCTGCCATCTTTTGGACCAAATCTTAATCATTGCCATTCTTGAACATGGGGTGATACATTCTTACTAATTTACTAGAGAACCAAGTTAAAGTATAACTTTTGTATGACTGAATCCTTTAGTGAGAGGTCTAATGCTTTAATATTTAATCATTTCTTTCCTCCAAATCCCTATTCATTATATAAATAGGCCCTTTTAATTTTGTTTGGCTTGCCATTCCAAATAAAATTGATCTCATGTGATATATTCTCCGACATTAATTTCACATTTACACAAACTTCAAAGTGTTGCCTTTCAAATGTTATCAAAAATATGCATATTCTTGCTTCAGGTCCTGAGCTACAGGTAGATATATTTGGGTATGTAATTTAAGGCATGTAGATCAGAGCTGTTAAACTATCAGGATGTCAATTAGGGGTCTCAAACTATCAGTGATATTATGTTGATTATTGATTTTAAACTATCAGGATGCAGTTCAGGGGTGTTCTACAATCAGTGTGTAGATCAGCGTTGACAAACTATAAGTATCTACATCCTGATAGTTTAGCTTAACTGGGAGAATGCACCTCTAATTCATAACAAAGGTCTCAACATGCTTGGCAGAAAGAAGAGATAGCCTGACCTGCATGTTGTCGGTGGCGTCTCCTAGCAACCCTCCGAAGGTGATGGCGTTAGTTACGGTTCCTAGGTAGATGAACAGGATGGCTGACAGTGCCTGGATGTGGAACACATCGTAGAAATCACTGGCGAAGAATGGAGCTTTCCTTTTGATGTCAAGTAGGAGGCCTCCACAAAACCTGAAAATCATGAAGAAAAACATTCTGGTTGTCCTTTCCTGCCCTGACTCACTAACCTATCCTGAGACTCATACATTTTACATTACATTTAAATACATTGGTTGACTCCAGAGGAATGGAAGAAGAGAAATGGGAGTCGAGGTGCAACAGTTAATTTTAAAAAACGATAAGCGCAATGATCGCACATCTTTAAAAAAGTATTATTTTATTCAAGCAACTATTAAAAGCTTGATGTTTCAGCCTTCATCAATGGCCTTCATCAGTACAGTGTTTTATTGTGTTTCATTAGTTGACTCACCTGCCTGTCTTCTTGAGCTCGTCTCCCACTGCATGCCCCCTCCCCTCCTCCCCCATCATGGGGCGTGTTTCCGTTCATCTGGCCACTGTCGCCTCCAGCATACATGTTCTTCCTGAGAAGCACAATATAGAGGACTATAGTATAGAAACGCATAAAACAGCATATCATGTCAGCAGATGGATGCTAACCTTTTGTCAGCAGAAGGTACAGACTTGGGCGGTTCTATCCTGATGGCCGGGTCCCATTCCCCCGGGGGCAGTACAATCACCTCATCCAGAAACTCATCGATGCCAGCCAGCAGATCCTCTCTGTCCCTTGCCTTGTATGCTATGTCATGGAACACCTGCATAAGACAAAGTCGTCAGTTCAACAACACTTGGATTTGATTTGGCTTTTTATTTTCATATTTATGTAGTTTGTTTTGTCTCTTGTAAAGTAGAAAGTTAATGTTTAAATTGTCTACTGATTAAATTAAATATGAAGTGAGAGCTGACAGTTGGTGCCCAACAGGGGGCCTCAGTGAGCTATCAGAAAAAGCTGGAAAAAACAAAGCACTTGTGAATATCAGCAACAAGTACATCTCAGCTGGTTTGGAAAGGGGCTGAATGTGAATGTTCAACTAGTAGACAGCATACCTGTATAGCATTCATCTGACTGATTTATACAGGCAGCATAGTATTTAGTAGGGACTCAGACATGTATTCAGCTGACACCTTGTTCTGTGCTGTTTACCTCATCTGACATTATAGCTGACACCTTGATCTGTGCTGTTTACCTCCTCTGACATTATAGCTGACACCTTGTTCTGTGCTGTTTACCTCATCTGACATTATAGCTGACACCTTGTTCTGTGCTGTTTACCTCCTCTGACATTATAGCTGTCACCTTGATCTGTGCTGTTTACCTCCTCTGACATTATAGCTGACACCGTGTTCTGTGCTGTTTACCTCATCTGACATTATAGCTGACACCTTGTTCTGTGCTGTTTACCTCATCTGACATTATAGCTGACACCTTGTTCTGTGCTGTTTACCTCATCTGACATTATAGCTGACACCTTGTTCTGTGCTGTTTACCTCCTCTGACATTATAGCTGACACCTTGTTCTGTGCTGTTTACCTCCTCTAACATTATAGCTGACACCTTGTTCTGTGCTGTTTACCTCATCTGACATTATAGCTGACACCTTGTTCTGTGCTGTTTACCTCATCTGACATTATAGCTGTCACCTTGATCTGTGCTGTTTACCTCATCTGACATTATAGCTGACACCTTGTTCTGTGCTGTTTACCTCCTCTGACATTATAGCTGACACCTTGTTCTGTGCTGTTTACCTCCTCTGACATTATAGCTGACACCTTGTTCTGTGCTGTTTACCTCATCTGACATTATAGCTGACACCTTGTTCTGTGCTGTTTACCTCATCTGACATTATAGCTGACACCTTGATCTGTGCTGTTTACCTCATCTGACATTATAGCTGACACCTTGTTCTGTGCTGTTTACCTCCTCTGACATTATAGCTGACACCTTGTTCTGTGCTGTTTACCTCATCTGACATTATAGCTGACACCTTGTTCTGTGCTGTTTACCTCATCTGACATTATAGCTGACACCTTGTTCTGTGCTGTTTACCTCATCTGACATTATAGCTGACACCTTGTTCTGTGCTGTTTACCTCATCTGACATTATAGCTGACACCTTGTTCTGTGCTGTTTACCTCATCTGACATTATAGCTGACACCTTGTTCTGTGCTGTTTACCTCATCTGACATTATAGCTGACACCTTGTTCTGTGCTGTTTACCTCATCTGACATTATAGCTGACACCTTGTTCTGTGCTGTTTACCTCCTCTGACATTATAGCTGACACCGTGTTCTGTGCTGTTTACCTCATCTGACATTATAGCTGACACCTTGTTCTGTGCTGTTTACCTCATCTGACATTATAGCTGACACCTTGTTCTGTGCTGTTTACCTCATCTGACATTATAGCTGACACCTTGTTCTGTGCTGTTTACCTCATCTGACATTATAGCTGACACCTTGTTCTGTGCTGTTTACCTCCTCTGACATTATAGCTGACACCTTGTTCTGTGCTGTTTACCTCATCTGACATTATAGCTGACACCTTGTTCTGTGCTGTTTACCTCATTATAGCTGACACCTCTGACATTATAGCTGACACCTTGTTCTGTGCTGTTTACCTCCTCTGACATTATAGCTGACACCTTGTTCTGTGCTGTTTACCTCATCTGACATTATAGCTGACACCTTGTTCTGTGCTGTTTACCTCCTCTGACATTATAGCTGACACCTTGATCTGTGCTGTTTATGTAACAGCATAATAGCTGACACCTTGTTCTGTGCTGTTTACCCCTCTGACATTATAGCTGACACCTTGTTCTGTGCTGTTTACCTCATCTGACAATAGTCACACCTTGTTCTGTCTGTTTACCTCATCTGACAAATAGCTGACACCTTGTTCTGTGCTGTTTACCTCCTCTGACATTATAGGAAACACCTTGTTCTGTGCTGTTCTTAGCCCTCATCTGACATTATAGCTGACACCTTGTTCTGTGCTGTTTACCTCATCTGACATCATAGCTGACACCTTGCTTTGTGCTGCTTACCTCATCTGACATTATAGCTGACACCTTGTTCTGTGCTGTTTACCTCATCTGACATTATAGCTGACACCTTGTTCTGTGCTGTTTACCTCATCTGACATTATAGCTGACACCTTGTTCTCTGCTGTTTACCTCCTCTGACATTATAGCTGACACCTTGTTCTGTGCTGTTTACCTCCTCTGACATTATAGCTGACACCTTGCTTTGTGCTGCTTACCTCATCTGACATTATAGCTGACACCTTGTTCTGTGCTGTTTACCTCATCTGACATTATAGCTGACACCTTGTTCTGTGCTGTTTACCTCATCTGACATTATAGCTGACACCTTGTTCTGTGCTGTTTACCTCCTCTGACATTATAGCTGACACCTTGTTCTGTGCTGTTTACCTCCTCTGACATTATAGCTGACACCTTGTTCTGTGCTGTTTACCTCATCTGACATTATAGCTGACACCTTGTTCTGTGCTGTTTACCTCATCTGACATTATAGCTGACACCTTGTTCTGTGCTGTTTACCTCATCTGACATTATAGCTGACACCTTGTTCTGTGCTGTTTACCTCCTCTGACATTATAGCTGACACCTTGTTCTGTGCTGTTTACCTCATCTGACATTATAGCTGACACCTTGTTCTGTGCTGTTTACCTCCTCTGACATTATAGCTGACACCTTGTTCTGTGCTGTTTACCTCCTCTGACATTATAGCTGACACCTTGTTCTGTGCTGTTTACCTCATCTGACATTATAGCTGACACCTTGTTCTGTGCTGTTTACCTCCTCTGACATTATAGCTGACACCTTGTTCTGTGCTGTTTACCTCATCTGACATTATAGCTGACACCTTGTTCTGTGCTGTTTACCTCCTCTGACATTATAGCTGACACCTTGTTCTGTGCTGTTTACCTCCTCTGACATTATAGCTGACACCTTGTTCTGTGCTGTTTACCTCCTCTGACATTATAGCTGACACCTTGTTCTGTGCTGTTTACCTCCTCTGACATTATAGCTGTCACCTTGATCTGTGCTGTTTACCTCCTCTGACATTATAGCTGACACCTTGTTCTGTGCTGTTTACCTCCTCTGACATTATAGCTGACACCTTGTTCTGTGCTGTTTACCTCCTCTGACATTATAGCTGACACCTTGTTCTGTGCTGTTTACCTCATCTGACATTATAGCTGACACCTTGTTCTGTGCTGTTTACCTCCTCTGACATTATAGCTGTCACCTTGTTCTGTGCTGTTTACCTCATCTGACATTATAGCTGACACCTTGTTCTGTGCTGTTTACCTCCTCTGACATTATAGCTGACACCTTGTTCTGTGCTGTTTACCTCCTCTGACATTATAGCTGACACCTTGTTCTGTGCTGTTTACCTCATCTGACATTATAGCTGACACCTTGTTCTGTGCTGTTTACCTCCTCTGACATTATAGCTGACACCTTGATCTGTGCTGCTTATGTAACAGCATAATTTTAAACCGTCCCCTCGCCCATACCCAGGCGCGAACCAGGGACCTTCTGCACACAACGACAACAGTCACCCTCGAAGCATCGTTACCCATCGCTCCACAAAAGCCACGGCCCTTGCAGAGCAAGGGGAAACACCGCTAACTAAGCTAGCCGTTTCACATCCGTTACACTTACATCATCTGACATCATAGCTGACACCTTGCTTTGTGCTGCTTACCTCATCTGACATCATAGCTGAAACTTTGCTCTGCTTACCTCATCTGACATCATAGCTGACACCTTGCTCTGCTTACCTCATCTGACATCATAGCTTATTCCTTGCTCTGAAACCTTGCTCTGCTTACCTCATCTGACATCATAGCTGATACCTTCCCATAGGGCGGTGCACAATTGGCCCAGCGTAGTCCGGGTTAAGGGAGGGTTTGGCAGGGGTAGAATTTGTTCTTTACTGACTTGCCTAGTAAAAAAAGTAAAGGTTAAATACCTTGCTCTGAAATCTTGTTCTGCTTACCTCATCTGACATGAGGGTGGCGATAGCTCTTCCTATCTCATGATAGGACTTGGCTTTTCCTTTGGGTCCTAAAAGGATGAACAGGAATCTGAGGATGAAAGACCAAAGAGATTACATGATGTCAAACCGTAACAACTCTAGTTTACATTTATATATTAACCTGGTGGGGACAGGGACTTCTGTAAGAGCTCCCAGCATCACAGCCTGCTGTAGACGGACAAATGCCACAAAGGGGGTGTCCAGGAAGTCCACCTCTCCAACGAGAACGTTGGATGCCTCGGCATCTCGGGGAAGCTTCTTCATGAACTTGTTCTTCAGCTGAAAAGGAGAATAACAGAGGACATTTAGTGACATCTTCAGCCTAGCTAACAGAAACCCTAACCCTAAGTACAGTTGAAGTCGGAAGTTTGCATACATCCTAGTCAAATACATTTAAACTCAGTTTTTCACAATTGCTGACATTTAATCCTTGTAAACATTCCCTGTCTTAGGTCAGTTAGGATTCCCACTTTATTTTAAGAATAAAATGTCAGAATAATAGTAGAGAGAATGATTTATTTCATATTTGATTTATTTCATCACATTCCCAGTGGGTCAGAAGTTTACATACTCAATTAGTATTTGGTAGCGTTGCCTTTAAATTTTTTAACTTGGGTCAAATGTTTCGGGTTGCCTTCCACAAGCTCCCCAAAATAAGTTGGGTGAATTTTGGCCCATTCCTCCTGACAGAGCTGGTGTAACTGAGTCAGGTTTGTAGGCCTCCTTTCTCACACAGGCTTTTTCAGTTCTGCCCACAAATTGTCTATAGGATTGAGGTCAGGGTTTTGTGATGGCCACTCCAATACCTTGACTTTGTTGTCCTTAAGCCATTTTGCCACAACTTTGGAAATATGCTTGGGGTCATTGTCCATTTGGAAGACACATTTGCGACCAAGCTTTAACTTCCTGACTGATGTCTTGAGATGTTGTTTCAATATATCCACATAATTTTCCTACCTCATGTTGCAATCTATTTTGTGAAGTGCACCAGTCCCTCCTGCAGCAAAGCACCCCCACAACATGATGCTGCCACCCTTGTGCTTCACAGTTAGGACGGTGTTCTTAGGCTTGCAAGCCTCCTCCTTTTTCCTCCAAACATAATGATGGTCATTATGGCCAAACAGTTCTATTTTTGTTTCATCAGACCAGAGGACATTTCTCCAAAAAGTATGATCTTGTCCCCATGTGCAGTTGCAAACCATAGTCTGGCTTTTTTATGGTGGTTTTGGAGCAGTGGCTTCTTCCTTGCTGAGCGGCCTTTCAGGTTATGTCGATATAGGACGCGTTTTACTGTGGATATAGATACTTTTGTACCTGTTTCCTCCAGCATCTTCACAAGGTCCTTTGTTGTTGTTCTGGAATTGATTTGCACTTTTCGCACCAATGTACGTTCATCTCTAGGAGACAGAACACGTCTCCTTCCTGAGTGTTATAATGGCTGCGTGGTCTCATGGTGTTTATACTTGCGTTCTACTGTTTGTACAGATGAACATGGTACCTTCAGGATTTTGGAAATTGCTCCCAAGGATGAACCAGACTTGTGGAGGTCTACAATTTTTTTTCTGAGGTCTTGGCTGATTTATTTTGATTTTCCCTTGATGTCAAGCAAAGAGGCACTGAGTTTGAAGGCAGGCTTTGAAATACATCCACAAGTACACCTCCGATTGACTCAAATGATGTCAATTAGCCTATAAGAAGCTTATAAAGCCATGACATTTTCTGGAATTTTCCAAGCTGTTTAAAGGCACAGTCAACTTAGTGTATGTAAACTTCTGACCCACTGGAATTGTGATACAGTGAATTATAAGTGAAATAATCTGTCTGTAAACAATTGTTGGAAAAATGACTTGTGTCATGCACAAACTAGATGTCCTAACCAACTTGCCAAAACTATAGTTTGTTAACAAGACATTTGTGGAGTGGTTGAAAAACAAGTTTTAATGACTCCAACCTAAGTGTATGTAAACTTCTGACTTTAACTGTATCAGAGGAGAATGACTAGTAACACCTTCAGCCCAGCTAACAGAAACCCAGGGAGGGAGCTCAACATTAGCTGGGACCCTGATCAGTAAATCACATTCCCACATTCCAGCCAAATAAAAACCAGGAGCATCAGCAGAAGCATAAGCCAGCCTTCCTGTTCCTAGCAGGCCTGGGAAGTTTTACCACCCAGCAATGGAACTGTTCTCTGACAGATGTACCACCCAGCAATGGAACTGTTCTCTGACAGATGTACCACCCAGCAATGGAACTGTTCTCTGACAGATGTACCATCCAGCAATGGAACTGTTCTCCGACAGATGTACCACCCAGCAATGGAACTGTTCTCCGACAGATGTACCACCCAGCATGGAACTGTTCTCTGACAGATGTACCACCCAGCAATGGAACTGTTCTCTGACAGATGTACCACCCAGCATGGAACTGTTCTCTGACAGATGTACCACCCAGCAATGGAACTGTTCTCTGACAGATGTACCACCCAGCATGGAACTGTTCTCTGACAGATGTACCACCCAGCATGGAACTGTTCTCTGACAGATGTACCACCCAGCAATGGAACTGTTCTCCGACAGATGTACCACCCAGCAATGGAACTGTTCTCCGACAGATGTACCACCCAGCATGGAACTGTTCTCTGACAGATGTACCACCCAGCAATGGAACTGTTCTCTGACAGATGTACCACCCAGCATGGAACTGTTCTCTGACAGATGTACCACCCAGCAATGGAACTGTTCTCTGACAGATGTACCACCCAGCATGGAACTGTTCTCTGACAGATGTACCACCCAGCATGGAACTGTTCTCTGACAGATGTACCACCGAGCATGGAATTGTTCTCTGACAGATGTACCACCCAGCAATGGAACTGTTCTCTGACAGATGTACCACCCAGCAATGGAACTGTTCTCTGACAGATGTACCACCCAGCATGGAACTGTTCTCTGACAGATGTACCACCCAGCATGGAACTGTTCTCTGACAGATGTACCACCCAGCATGGAATTGTTCTCTGACAGATGTACCACCCAGCAATGTAACTGTTCTCTGACAGATGTACCACCCAGCAATGGAACTGTTCTCTGACAGATGTACCACCCAGCATGGAACTGTTCTCTGACAGATGTACCACCCAGCATGGAACTGTTCTCTGACAGATGTACCACCCAGCATGGAAGATTGTTCTCTGACAGATGTACCACCCAGGAACAACAGATGTAACTGTTCTCTGACAGATGACCACCCAGCAATGGAACTGTTCTCTGACAGATGTACCACCCAGCATGGAACTGTTCTCTGACAGATGTACCACCCAGCAATGGAACTGTTCTCTGACAGATGTACCACCCAGCATGGAACCTGATGATGACAATACTACTAATAATAATATAACCAGCCAGGGCACAAGTGTAATTATTTGCTGTATTCCGAGAGCGTCTGGTCAGCGGGGTGGTGGCACCGGGATCCTCATCTCTCCCAAGTGGTCATTCTCTCTTTCTCCCCTTACCCATCTATCTATCGCCTCCTTTGAATTCCATGCTGTCACAGTTACTAGCCCTTTCAAGCTTAACATCCTTATCATTTATCGCCCTCCAGGTTCCCTCGGAGAGTTCATCAATGAGCTTGATGCCTTGATAAGCTCCTTTCCTGAGGACGGCTCACCTCTCACAGTTCTGGGCGACTTTAACCTCCCCACGTCTACCTTTGACTCTTTCCTCTCTGCCTCCTTCTTTCCACTCCTCTCCTCTTTTGACCTCACCCTCTCACCTTCCCCCCCTACTCACAAGGCAGGCAATACGCTCGACCTCATCTTTACTAGATGCTGTTCTTCCACTAACCTCATTGCAACTCCCCTCCAAGTCTCCGACCACTGCCTTGTATCCTTTTCCCTCTCGCTCTCATCCAACACCTCCCACACTGCCCCTACTCGGATGGTATCGCGCCGTCCCAATCTTCGCTCTCTCTCCCCCGCTACTCTCTCCTCTTCCATCCTATCATCTCTTCCCTCCGCTCAAACCTTCTCCCACCTATCTCCTGATTCTGCCTCCTCAACCCTCCTCTCCTCCCTCTCTGCATCCCTTGACTCTCTATGTCCCCTATCCTCCAGGCCGGCTCGGTCCTCCCCTCCCGCTCCGTGGCTCGATGACTCATTGCGAGCTCACAGAACAGGGCTCAGGGCAGCCGAGCGGAAATGGAGGAAAACTCGCCTCCCTGCGGACCTGGCATCCTTTCACTCCCTCCTCTCTACATTTTCCTCCTCTGTCTCTGCTGCTAAAGCCACTTTCTACCACGCTAAATTCCAAGCATCTGCCTCTAACCCTAGGAAGCTCTTTGCCACCTTCTCCTCCCTCCTGAATCCTCCTCCCCCCCTCCTCCCTCTCTGCAGATGACTTCGTCAACCATTTTGAAAAGAAGGTCGACGACATCCGATCCTCGTTTGCTAAGTCAAACGACACTGCTGGTTCTGCTCACACTGCCCTACCCTGTGCTCTGACCTCTTTCTCCCCTCTCTCTCCAGATGAAATCTCGCGTCTTGTGACGGCCGGCCGCCCAACAACCTGCCCGCTTGACCCTATCCCCTCCTCTCTTCTCCAGACCATTTCCGGAGACCTTCTCCCTTACCTCACCTCGCTCATCAACTCATCCCTGACCGCTGGCTACGTCCCTTCCGTCTTCAAGAGAGCGAGAGTTGCACCCCTTCTGAAAAAACCTACACTCGATCCCTCCGATGTCAACAATTACAGACCAGTATCCCTTCTTTCTTTTCTCTCCAAAACTCTTGAACGTGCCGTCCTTGGCCAGCTCTCCCGCTATCTCTCTCTGAATGACCTTCTTGATCCAAATCAGTCAGGTTTCAAGACTAGTCATTCAACTGAGACTGCTCTCCTCTGTATCACGGAGGCGCTCCGCACTGCTAAAGCTAACTCTCTCTCCTCTGCTCTCATCCTTCTAGATCTATCGGCTGCCTTCGATACTGTGAACCATCAGATCCTCCTCTCCACCCTCTCCGAGTTGGGCATCTCCGGCGCGGCCCACGCTTGGATTGCGTCCTACCTGACAGGTCGCTCCTACCAGGTGGCGTGGCGAGAATCTGTCTCCTCACCACGCGCTCTCACCACTGGTGTCCCCCAGGGCTCTGTTCTTGGCCCTCTCCTATTCTCGCTATACACCAAGTCACTTGGCTCTGTCATAACCTCACATGGTCTCTCTTATCATTGCTATGCAGACGACACACAATTAATCTTCTCCTTTCCCCCTTCTGATGACCAGGTGGTGAATCGCATCTCTGCATGTCTGGCAGACATATCAGTGTGGATGACCGATCACCACCTCAAGCTGAACCTCGGCAAGACGGAGCTGCTCTTCCTCCCGGGGAAGGACTGCCCGTTCCATGATCTCGCCATCACGGTTGACAACTCCAATGTGTCCTCCTCCCAGAGCGCCAAGAACCTTGGCGTGATCCTGGACAACACCCTGTCGTTCTCAACCAACATCAAGGCGGTGGCCCGTTCCTGTAGGTTCATGCTCTACAACATTCGCAGAGTACGACCCTGCCTCACACAGGAAGCGGCGCAGGTCCTAATCCAGGCACTTGTCATCTCCCGTCTGGATTACTGCAACTCGCTGTTGGCTGGGCTCCCTGCCTGTGCCATTAAAACCCTTCAACTCATCCAGAACGCCGCAGCCCGTCTGGTGTTCAACCTTCCCAAGTTCTCTCACGTCACCCCGCTCCTCCGTTCTCTCCACTGGCTTCCAGTTGAAGCTCGCATCCGCTACAAGACCATGGTGCTTGCCTACGGAGCTGTGAGGGGAACGGCATCTCAGTACCTCCAGGCTCTGATCAGGCCCTACACCCAAACAAGGGCACTGCGTTCATCCACCTCTGGCCTGCTCGCCTCCCTACCACTGAGGAAGTACAGCTCCCGCTCAGCCCAGTCAAAACTGTTCGCTGCCCTGGCCCCCCAATGGTGGAACAAACTCCCTCACGACGCCAGGACAGCGGAGTCAATCACCACCTTCCAGAGACACCTGAAACCCCACCTCTTTAAGGAATACCTAGGATAGGATAAGTAATCCCTCTCACCCCCCCCCTTAAGTTTTAGATGCACTATTGTAAAGTGACTGTTCCACTGGATGTCATAAGGTGAATGCACCAATTTGTAAGTCGCTCTGGATAAGAGCGTCTGCTAAATGACTTAAATGTAAATGTAAATGTCTAAACAAAATCACCAGTGCATGAAGAATTGCAAATAATGAATTGCATAAAAAAATAATGGAAATATATTTATGACAAGATTTAAAAACAGTATTTTGTTCATTGTATCAGACACTGTATTGTCCCCATTCTCAGACAGTCGCTCCCCCGCTGGCCTGGTTTTATCTCCAGATATCGAAAGCCATTGAGCATGTACTTGGTTTGAACATGCACCATTATCAGTTTCTATCTGGTTGCTGGCATCCCATTCATCCATTGACGACAGAATAGCATATTATAATTGTACTTTTATTATGTTACTATGCACTGCCAGGAATCCCAGTTCCACAATAAATGTTTGTGTTGTTCGATAAAGTCCATAATTTATGTCCAAATGCCTCTTTTTTGTTTCCGCATTTAGTTCACAAACCAAATTCATGAGGCGCAATCACCAGGTCCAGACGAAAAGGCAAAAAGTTCCGTTACAGTCCGTAGAAACATGTCAAACGATGTATAGAATCAATCTTTAGGAGGTTTTTAACATAAATCTTCACAGTAGAAGCCTCAAAAAAGGTTCTAAAGACTGTTGACATCTAAGTGAAAGCATTAGGAAGTGCAATATGACCCCATAGACACTGTGTATTCGATAGGCAATGACTTAAAAAACTACAAACCTCAAATTTCCCAGTTCCTGGTTGGATTTTTTCTCAGGTTTTTGCCTGCCATATGAGTTATGTTATATTCACAGACATCATTCAAACAGGTTTAGAAACTTCAGAGTGTTTCTATCCAAATATTTACTATGGGCACCTTTTTATCCAAGCTACTCAATACTGCCCCCCAGTCCCAAATAAGTTTTTAAGCTTCTGTGATTTCCTTTCCAAAAATGTCTGAACGCTTGGATAGTGATCAGTGTAATTAATAAAGCAAGCATCATAGAGTACCCATAACACACTCTGTAATAAACCTTCGAACCTGGAGAAATACCATGTAACATGTTAACAACTGAAGCTGTGATACATCACCACGTAACATGTTAACAACTGAAGCTGTGGTACATCACCACGTAACATGTTAACAACTGAAGCTGTGGTACATCACCACGTAACATGTTAACAACTGAAGCTGTGGTACATCACCACGTAACATGTTAACAACTGAAGCTGTGGTACATCACCACGTAACATGTTAACAACTGAAGCTGTGGTACATCACCACGTAACATGTTAACAACTGAAGCTGTGGTAGATCACCACGTAACATGTTAACAACTGAAGCTGTGGTACATCACCACGTAACATGTTAACAACTGAAGCTGTGGTACATCACCACGTAACATGTTAACAACTGAAGCTGTGGTACATCACCACGTAACATGTTAACAACTGAAGCTGTGGTACATCACCACGTAACATATTAACAACTGAAGCTGTGGTACATCACCACGTAACATGTTAACAACTGAAGCTGTGGTACATCACCACGTAACATGTTAACAACTGAAGCTGTGGTACATCACCACGTAACATGTTAACAACTGAAGCTGTGGTACATCACCACGTAACATGTTAACAACTGAAGCTGTGGTACATCACCACGTAACATGTTAACAACTGAAGCTGTGGTACATCACCACGTAACATGTTAACAACTGAAGCTGTGGTACATCACCACGTAACATGTTAACAACTGAAGCTGTGGTACATCACCACGTAACATGTTAACAACTGAAGCTGTGGTACATCACCACGTAACATGTTAACAACTGAAGCTGTGGTACATCACCACGTAACATGTTAACAACTGAAGCTGTGGTACATCACCACGTAACATGTTAACAACTGAAGCTGTGGTACATCACCACGTAACATGTTAACAACTGAAGCTGTGGTACATCACCACGTAACATGTTAACAACTGAAGCTGTGGTACATCACCACGTAACATGTTAACAACTGAAGCTGTGGTACATCACCACGTAACATGTTAACAACTGAAGCTGTGGTACATCACCACGTAACATGTTAACAACTGAAGCTGTGGTACATCACCACGTAACATGTTAACAACTGAAGCTGTGGTACATCACCACGTAACATGTTAACAACTGAAGCTGTGGTACATCACCACGTAACATGTTAACAACTGAAGCTGTGGTACATCACCACGTAACATGTTAACAACTGAAGCTGTGGTACATCACCACGTAACATGTTAACAACTGAAGCTGTGGTACATCACCACGTAACATGTTAACAACTGAAGCTGTGGTACATCACCACGTAACATGTTAACAACTGAAGCTGTGGTACATCACCACGTAACATGTTAACAACTGAAGCTGTGGTACATCACCATGTAACAGCAGAACACTTGTAGAACATTTGAAGCAGTTCTACAATCCTTATCTTGTTAGTCTTTCTCCACTACTGCATTCTGCCACAGTAATTCTTACCAAATTACTACGAATCTGAATCTGGTTGGCAGTTCCCAATTAACTGGAAGCAGTTTAGTTGGTTTAGATCAAAACATCATGGCAACTCATTACAAAAACACTGTGACGCAAAAAGAGCCTCTTAATTCAGTGAGATTCCAAATCTAGGAGACATTCTGGCATGTTTCTGAATGACCTCATCTCTAACTCTAACCCCTCTCCCCAATCGCAGAGAAGCATGTTGTCTTCAGTCTTGGCAGCAGGTTGTCGGGGGTGATTAAACTGAGGTATTAAAGTTGATTAAACCACTGGCCTGATCTTATCTCGGTGTAACACAATCTAGATCAGGTCCAGTAAGCAACATTTAAAATTCCACTTCCCTTTCCACTTTCTGTCCCATCAAACCGCATTATTAAATTACAATATATTAGCTATAAACTCAGCATAAAAAGAAACATCCTCTCACTGTCAACTGTGTGTATTTTCAGCAAACTTAACATGTGTAAATATTTGTATGTGTAACGGCGTTCTACGTTTGTAGAAAGAGAGTCGGACCGAAATGCAGCGTGGTGGTTACTCATGACTTGCGGTTGATATATTATCGATTACATATTTTAAAAACAACCTGAGGATTGATTATAAAAACGTTTGACATGTTTCTGTGGACATTATGGAAACTATTTGGAATTTTCATCTGAGTTGTCGTGACCACTCTTTCCTGTGGATTTCTGAACATAACACGCCAAACAAACGGAGGTATTTTGGATATAAAAATCATCTTTATGTAACAAAAGGAACATTTGTTGTGTAACTGGGAGTCTCATGAGTGAAAACATCCGAAGATCTTAGAGCTCCCCCTCTATACTGCCCCCGTTGGAGAAAGTGCGAGCCCATAGTAAACTGAAAATATTTTTTCCCAAAATTGCTAATATATGCATATAAAAATTATTATTGAATAGAAAACTCTAAAGTTTCTAAAACCGTTTAAATTATGTCTGTATGTAAAGCAGGACTCTCAGGGCAGCCTTTCTCCCAAACTCTCTCTTGTGAAGAGAAAAGTTGGGTCAACTTTGACGTCATGGCCCCCACCCTTCCCAGGCAGCTACCGATCCAGGAACAGTCTCTCTTCAGCGCGATGTCTGCTTTCAAATGGCACGTTCATTGTGAGAATCCCACGAGCCCTGCACGTTTGGCGGGCGAAATTGCTCGTGTCCCTCTGAAAAACATACACTCTATTGCGCGCGGCCGATTTGGAGTACGTCTTTTTCCATGATCCAGCATTTGAAGCCAGTTTGTCTGTTAGCGCTGCTCTTTGTTCTACATGCTAAAAACATCATAAAGCTCGATTTTGCATATCGTTTGACCAGTTTAATCGACATATAATATGTAAATTGGAAGTTTTGATGCGCAAGAGTGCTGGACCAGAAGTAATTTTTGACTCATTTCAACTGAAGCTGTTAGCATATGCTAATACAGGGACACACAACCTGAAACCAAACGATGTATTAGGTAAGTATGACTCCTTCTACGTCTTCTGATGGAAGAACATCAAAGGTAAGGGAATATTTATGTGGTTATTTGGGGTTTCTGTGGACTCCAAACGTAGAGGAGACATACTGCTAATATCTGAGCGCCGACTCATAGTATAGCCCAGTGAACGATGTCTGTAACGTTAAAAATAAATGTAATACAGCAGTTGCATTAAGAAGAAGTGTATCTTTGTAAATATATGTAGAACATGTATATTTAGTCATGTTTATTGCTTGTTATCTGACGTTATCTGTCGGAGCTATCATCATTTCTCCGGACATTTGAGTAGCATTTTTTTTTAAATGTCGTCAACCGAGATTTATGGATATAAATGGCATATTATTCAAAAACAATTTAATGTACTGTGTAACATGTAATATTACTGTCATCTGATGAAGATTTTCAAAAGGTTAGTGAATTACTTATTTTTTAATCCTACTTTTAAATTGTATTTTTTCTGGGACAAAATGGCCGCCGCTTGCCTTTTGTTTCGGTGGTGATCTAATATAAATATGTGCTATGTTTTCGCCGTAAAACATTTTATAAATCTGACTTGCTGGGTAGATAAACAAGGTGTTTATCTTTCATTTGAGCCATTGGACTTGTTAATGTGTGGAGGTTAAATATTTTTAGGAATATTTTTGCATTCCATGCGCCACCTTCCAGCTGAACGTGGTGGGGGGGGGGGGTGTTCCCAAATTGGAACCCTAGTCCCCTTCTGTTTAATGAAGAAAGTGACACATGAAATAACTTCTACAAATACAAAACAACAAACGGAACGTGAAATCTAATTACAGCCTATCTGGTGAAACTACACAGAGACAGGAACAAACACCCACGAAATACACAGCGAAACCCAGGCTACCTAAATACGGTTCCCAATCAGAGACAACGAGAATCACCTGACTCTGATTGAGAACCGCCTCAGGCAGCCAAGCCCATACAACACCCCTACTCAGCCGCAATCCCAATAATACAAAAACCCCAATACGAAATACAACAACATAAACCCATGTCACACCCTGGCCTGACCAAATAATTAAAGAAAACACAAAATACTAAGACCAAGGCGTGACAGTATGAACATAACAAGATCAACAACTGAGACATAAACTGAACAAGTTCCACAGACATGTGACTAAAATAAATGGAATAATGTGTCCCTGAACAATGGGAGGGTTCAAATCCAAAGTAACAGTCAGTATCTGGTGTGGCCACCAGCTGCATTAAGTACTGCAGTGCATCTCCTCTTTATGGACTGCACTAGATTTGTCAGTTCTTGCTGTGAGATGTTACCCCACTCTTCCACCAAGACACCTGCAAGTTCCCGGACATTTCTGTGGGATTGGCCCTAGCCCTCATCCTCCGATCCAACAGTTCCCAGATGTGCTCAGTGGGATTGAGATCCAGGCTCTTTGCTGGCCATGGCAGAACACTGACAATCCTGTCTTGCATGAAATCACGCACAGAACGAGCAGTATGGCTGGTGGCATTGCCATGCTGGAGGGTCATGTCAGGATGAGCCTGCAGGAAATGTACCACATGAGGGAAGAGGACGTCTTCCCTGTAATGCACAGCGTTGAGATTGCCTGCAATGACAACAAGCTCAGTCCGATGATGCTGTGACACACCGCCCCAGACAATAATGGACCCCCCCACCTCCATATCGATCCCGCTCCAGAGTACAGGCCTCGGTGTAAGGCTCATTCCTTCGACGATAAATGCGAGTCTGACCATCACCCCTTGTGAGACAAAACCGCGACTCGTCAGTGAAGAGCACTTTTTGCCAGTTCTGTCTGGTCCAGCGACGGTGGGTTTGTGCCCATAGCCGACGTTGTTGCCGGTGATGTCTGGTGAGGACCTGCCTTACAACAGGCCTACAAGCCCTCAGTCCAGCCTCTCTCGACCTATTGCGAACAGTCTGCGCACTGATGGTGGGATTGTGCGTTCCTGGTGTAACACGGGCAGTTGTTGTTGCCATACTGTACCTGTTCCGCAGTTGTGATGTTCAGGTGTACCGATCCTGTGCAGGTGTTGTTACACTTGGTCTGCCACTGCGAGGACAATCAGCTGTCCGTCCTGGCCCCCTGTAGCGCTGTCTTAGGCATCTCACATTGCAAATTATTGCCCTAGCCACATCTGCAGTCCTCATGCCTCCTTGCAGCATGCCTAAGGCACGTTCACGCAGATGAGCAGGGATCCTGGGCATCTTTCTTTTGGTGTTTTTCAGAGTCAGTAGAATGGCCTCTTTAGTGTCCTAAGTTTTCATAACTGTGACCTTAATTGCCTACCGTCTGTAAGCTGTTAATGTCTCAACGACCGTTCCACAGGTGCATGTTCATTAATTGTTTATGTTTCATTGAACAAGCACGGGAAACAGTGTTTAAACCCTTTACAATGAAGATCTGTGAAGTTATTTGGATTTTTACTAATTATCTTTTAAAGACAGGGTTCTGAAAAAGGTACTTTTCTTTTTTTGCTTATTTCTACATGTGGGTCATTCGGTGTCTTAATCTCTTAAATGACAGCATTAATCTGTGGGACCCTGTCTAACCTGCCACCCAACAGTCACTACTGTTTCTGTCTGCCATCACACACTGTTAACTGACATCCAGCCATTCGAGAGGGAGGGAGGAAGGGAGGGACCTCTAAAGAACAGTGTGGGTAAGGAGAAAGTGAGGTCAAGGAGAGGTCAATGTGAGGTCAAGGAGGAATGTCCATATGTCCTTATCTATATCTGATCTGTCGTCATGTCCTGCCCAATAGCTGACCTATAGCTGACCTGTCCACATGTCCTGTCCTATAGCTGACCTGTCCACATGTCCTGTTCCATAGCTGATCGATCCAAATTTTCTGTCCTATAGCTGACCTGTCCAAGAGTCCTGTTCCATAGCTGATCTATCCATATGTCCTGTCCTATAGCTGACCTTTAGTTGATCTGTCCACATGCCCTGTCCCTTAGATGGCATATTGCTGACCTGTCCACATGTCCTGTCCTATAGCTGACCTGTCCACATGTCCTGTTCCATAGCTGATCGATCCAAATTTCCTGTCCTATAGCTGACCTGTCCAAGAGTCCTGTTCCATAGCTGATCTATCCATATGTCCTGTCCTATAGCTGACCTTTAGTTGATCTGTCCACATGCCCTGTCCCTTAGATGGCATATTGCTGACCTGTCCACAAGTCCCATCCTACAGCTGATGCGGACACATGTCCAATAGCTAATCTGGCCACAAGTCCTTTCCAGTAGCTGAACTGACGACATGTCCTGTCCTAAAACTGACCTGTCCTCAAGTCCTGTTCCATAGCTGATCTATCCACATGCCCTGACCTGCCACAAGCCATGGTCCATAGCTGATCTATCCACATGTCCTGACCTGTCCTCAAGTCCTGTTCCATAGCTGATCTATCCACAAGTCCTGTTCCATAGCTGATCTATCCACATGTCCTGACCTGTCCTCAAGTCCTGTTCCATAGCTGATCTATCCACAAGTCCTGTTCCATAGCTGATCTATCCACATGTCCTGACCTGTCCTCAAGTCCTGTTCAATAGCTGATCTATCCACAAGTCCTGTTCCATAGCTGATCTATCCACAAGTCCTGTTCCATAGCTGATCTATCCACAAGTCCTGTTCCATAGCTGATCTATCCACATTTCCTGTCCTATAGATGACATATAGCTGCTCTATAGCTGACCTGTCCACATGCCCTGTCCTAGAGATTGGATATATATCTGCTCTATAGCTGACCTGTCCCCATGCCCTGTCCTAGAGATGGCATATAGCTGCTCTATAGCTGACCTGTCCACAAGTCCTGACCTATAGCTGACCTGTCCACATGCCCTGTCCCATAGATGACATATAGCTGCTCTATAGCTGACCTGTCCACATGCCCTGTCCTATAGATGGCATATAGCTGCTCTATAGCTGACCTGTCCACATGCCCTGTCCTATAGATGACATATAGCTGCTCTATAGCTGACCTGTCCACAAGTCCTGACCTATAGCTGACCTGTCCACAAGTCCTGACCTACAGCTGACCTGGCCACATGTCCTGACCTATAGCTGACCTGTCCACATGTCCTGACCTATAGCTGACCTGTTCACAATTCTAACCTATAGCTGACCTGTCCACAAGTCCTGACCTATAGCTGACCTGTCCACAAGTCCTGACCTATAGCTGATGTGGACACATGTCCTACAGCTGATTTGGCCACAAGTCTTCTCCAATAGCTGAACTGATAATGTGCCCTGTACTCACATGTCCTGTCCTATAGCTGACCTGTCCACAAGTACTGTTCAATAGCCGATGTATTTACCTGTCCTGTCCTATAGATGACCTGTCCACAAGTAGTGTTCAATAGATGACCTTTTCACAAGTCCCATCCTATAGCTGATCTGGCCACAAGTCCTTTCCAATATTTGAACTGACGACCTGTCCTGTCCTAAACCTGACCTAAACCTGACCTGGCACAGGTCCTGTTCCATATCTGACCTATCCACAAGTCCTGTCCTATAGCTGACCTGTCCACAAGTCCTGTCCTATAACTGACCTGTCCACATGTCCTGTCCTATAGCTGACCTGTCCACATGTCCTGTCCTGCCACAAGCCATGTTCCATAGCTGATCTATTCACATGTCCTGACCTGTCCTCAAGTCCTATTCCATAGCTGATCTATCCACATGTCCTGACCTGTCCACAAGTCCTGTTCCATAGCTGATCTATCCACATGTCCTGACCTGTCCTCAAGTCCTGTTCCATAGCTGATCTATCCACATGTCCTGACCTGTCCTCAAGTCCTATTCCATAGCTGATCTATCCACATGTCCTGACCTGTCCACAAGTCATGTTCCATAGCTGATCTATCCACATGTCCTGACCTGTCCTCAAGTCCTGTTCCATAGCTGATCTATCCACATGTCCTGACCTGTCCTCAAGTCCTGTTCCATAGCTGATCTATTCACATGTCCTGACCTGTCCTCAAGTCCTATTCCATAGCTGATCTATCCACATGTCCTGACCTGTCCTCAAGTCCTATTCCATAGCTGATCTATCCACATGTTCTGTCCTATAGATGACCTTCAGTTGAACTGTCCACATGCCCTGTTCAATAGCTGATCTATCAACATTTCCTGTCCTAGAGATGGCATATAGCTGCTCTATAGCTGACCTGTCCCCATGCCCTGTCCTATAGATGGCATATAGCTGCTCTATAGCTGACCTGTCCGCATGCCCTGCAGTTGAGATGGCATATAGCTGCTCTATAGCTGACCTGTCCCCATGCCCTGTCCTAGAGATGGCATATAGCTGCTCTATAGCTGACCTGTCCACATGCCCTGTCCTAGAGATGGCATATAGCTGCTCTATAGCTGACCTGTCCACATACCCTGTCCTAGAGATGGCATATAGCTTCTCAATATCGCTGACCTGTCCCCATGCCCTGTCTCATAGATGACATATAGCTGCTCTATAGCTGACCTGTCCACATGCCCTGTCCCATAGATGACATATAGCTGCTCTATAGCTGACCTGTCCCCATGCCCTGTCTCATAGATGACATATAGCTGCTCTATAGCTGACCTGTCCACATGCCCTGTCCCATAGATGACATATAGCTGCTCTATAGCTGACCTGTCCCCATGCCCTGTCTCATAGATGACATATAGCTGCTCTATAGCTGACCTGTCCACATGCCCTGTCCCATAGATGGCATATAGCTGCTCTATAGCTGACCTGTCCACATGCCCTGTCCCATAGATGACATATAGCTGCTCTATAGCTGACCTGTCCCCATGCCCTGTCTCATAGATGACATATAGCTGCTCTATAGCTGACCTGTCCACATGCCCTGTCCCATAGATGGCATATAGCTGCTCTATAGCTGACCTGTCCACATGCCCTGTCCTAGAGATGGCATATAGCTGCTCTATAGCTGACCTGTCCTCATGCCCTGTCCTAGAGATGGCATATAGCTGCTCTATAGCTGACCTGTCCACATGCCCTGTCCTAGAGATGGCATATAGCTGCTCTATAGCTGATCTGTCCACATATCCTGTACCGTAGCTGATCTGTCCACATATCCTGTACCGTAGCTGACCTGTCCAAATGCCCCGTCCTACAGCTGATCTGTCCACATGCCCCGTCCTACAGCTGACCTGTTGACATGTCCTGTACCGTAGCTGACCTTTCCAAATGCCCCGTCCTACAGCTGATCTGTCCACATGCCCCGTCCTACAGCTGACCTGTTGACATGTCCTGTACCGTAGCTGACCTGTCCAAATGCCCTGTCCTACAGCTGATCTGTCCACATGTCCCGTCCTACAGCTGACCTGTCCACATGTCCTGTACCGTAACTGATTTGTCCACATGTCCTGTAACGTAGCTGATTTGTCCACATGTCCCGTCCTACTGCTGACCTGTCCACATGTCCTGTAACGTAGCTGACCTGTCCACATGTCCTGTAACGTAGCTGATCTGTCCACATGTCCCGTCCTACAGCTGCCCTGTCCACATGTAAAATAATCTACACTGGCAGAACACATTAGTTCCTGCCAAGACAGCAGCTACTCTTCCTGGTGTCCAGCTACATTACGGCAGTTATATAAAATTAAACATCTGACTCTAACGCAAGGTTAACTCTCTGAGGGAGACTAGTGTGATCTGAGATCAGAGAACACCTGTCAGACTGTCTAGCAGACATGAACATCATGTCAGATCAGATGATCTGAGATCAGAGAACACCTGTCAGACTGTCTAGCAGACATGAACATCATGTCAGATCAGATGATCTGAGATCAGAGAACACCTGTCAGACTGTCTGTGCATTAAATTTCACCCAATAGACTTTCAGAATAGACATTCAGTGAATCTAAGTGCATCTAATACAGTTTAGTTTTCAGATAAAAAATTAGCCAGACTGTGACGTGAACAGCAGTCAAGGAGAAGGAGACATCAAAGTCAACCAACTATAAAACACAAGTTTACCCATTGGACAGAAAGACAACCAACTCTGAAACAGAAGTCAACCCATTGGACAGAAAGACAACCAACTCTGAAACAGAAGTCAACCCATTGGACAGAAAGACAGCCAACTCTGAAACAGAAGTCAACCCATTGGACAGATTCAACCCTCTGGCCAAATTCATGCCACAGAAAACCATTTCAAATTCTCTGTGGTTCAAATATACTCCTAGTACTATCCACCCTCCCTATTAGAATAACAACAATGTAATGACACTGTAGGTCAGCAGGGTGAGAAAGTAAAACCAAAAGTATCCAAGTCAAATCTGGACGGCCTATTTGTCTAGGGCGGGCGGGTCAGCAAGCAAGCAGGCAGGCAGGCAGGCAGGCAGGCAGGCAGGCAGAGATCCCAAAGTCATACCCCAGGGAGCAGCAGAGATATCCAACATGATCCGCCCCCCTCCTCTCACCCACCAATCTGCCTCTGAATCAATCTGTCACAAAGCAACGACTGTTAGATTACCAACCCCATTTCCTATTCCCAGGAGTACAGGCCACTTCCTGCTGACAGATGTGGGCAATGACAGAACACAACATCTCTACATTGACAGAAAACACTACACTGAAAGAACGTAAAACAAACTACACTGGCAGAACATAGAACCTCTACATTGACAGAACATATAACTGCCACACTGACTGAACATATAACTGCCACACTGACTGAACATATAACTGCCACACTGACTGAACATATAACTGCCACACTGACTGAACATAGGACACACACTGCACTGACAGAACATAGAACCCAGTACACTGACAGAATATAGAACCCAGTACACTGACAGAACATAGAACCACACTACACAATAGAACCCAGTACACTGACAGAACATAGAACCCACTACACTGACAGAACATAGAACCCAGTACACTGACAGAACATAGAACCCAGTACACTGACAGAACATAGAACCCACTACACTGACAGAACATAGAACCCACTACACTGACAGAACATAGAACCCAGTACACTGACAGAACATAGAACCCACTACACTGACAGAACATAGAACCTCTACACTGACTGAACATATAACTGCCACATTGACAGAACATATAACTGCCACACTGACTGAACATATAACTGCCACACTGACTGAACATAGGACACATACTGCACAGACAGAACAATAAACCTCTACACTACCAGAATAAAGAACAGACTACACTGAAGGAACATAGAACACACAATGACAGAACACAGAACACACTGACAGAACATACTACATTGACAGAACATAGAACACACTACACTGACAGAAGGAACATAGAACACACTGCACATAGAACTGACAGAATATAGAACCCAGTACACTGACAGACAGAACATAGAACACACAGAACATACAATGACAGAACATAGAACACACTACAATGACAGAACATAGAACACACTACATAGAACACACTGACAGAACATAGAACACACTGACAGAATGACAGAACATAGAACACACTACAATGACAGAACATAGAACACACTACAATGACAGAACATAGAACACACTACAATGACAGAACATAGAACACACTACACTGACAGAATATAGAACCCAGTACACTGACAGAACATAGAACACACTACAATGACAGAACATAGAACCCAGTACACTGACAGAACATAGAACACACTACAATGACAGAACATAGAACACACTACACTGACAGAATATAGAACCCAGTACACTGACAGAACATAGAACACACTACAATGACAGAACATAGAACACACTACAATGACAGAACATAGAACACACTACAATGACAGAACATAGAACACACTACAATTACAGAACATAGAACACACTACACTGACAGAACATAGAACACACTACAATGACAGAACATAGAACACACTACAATGACAGAACATAGAACACACTACAATGACAGAACATAGAACACACTACAATGACAGAACATAGAACACACTACACTGACAGAACATAGAACACAGCACACTGACAGAACATAGAACACACTACACTGAAGGAACATAGAACACACTACACTGACAGAACATAGAACACAATACAATGACAGAACACAGAACACACTACAATGACAGAACATACTACATTGACAGAACATAGGACACACTACACTGACAGAACATAGAACACACCACACTGAAGGAACATAGAACACACTACACTGACAGAACCTCTACACTTATATCACTTCCTGAACATTCCAGTTGAGACATGAAGTGTAAAGTCCCCTCCTGCTCCACACTGAGCCAACAGAACACTTTACAAGTGACTAAATTCGAGAGAGGAAGTGTGAGAAAGACTGTCCTTATCAGATTGGTTGTCTACATAAATGATGTGAAATGTCCTTATCAGTTTCTCTCAGATGGAAAGAAAGCCAGTGGAATATTAGATGAGCTTGCCTTGATTTCAGGGGGAATGACTCAACT
Organism: Oncorhynchus gorbuscha; assembly: GCF_021184085.1. Taxonomy (NCBI): domain Eukaryota; kingdom Metazoa; phylum Chordata; class Actinopteri; order Salmoniformes; family Salmonidae; genus Oncorhynchus; species Oncorhynchus gorbuscha. The sequence continues at coordinate 86,639,827 of NC_060176.1, forward strand.
GAACTGAACTGAGCTGGACTGAAATAGATGAATGACTGAACTGAATTGGCCTGAGACATAATGAATGATTAAACTGAACTGAGTTGAACCGGGGAAAAAAATGAATGATTTAACTGAACTGATCAGGACTGAACCTGACTGTAACGGCTTTCGTTGGTGGTAGAACGAGTTGACCGTGGTCCTTCTGTAGCTCAGTTGGTAGAGCATGGCGCTTGTAACGCCAGGGTAGTGGGTTCGATTCCCGGGACCACCCATACGTAGAATGTATGCACACATGACTGTAAGTCGCTTTGGATAAAAGCGTCTGCTAAATGGCATATATTATTATTATTATATTACCAAGGCGCAGCGTGGAAAGTGTTCATGATTTTAAGTTAAAAAACCACTCAAACAAAATAAGAAAACGCACAGTACTGTCAGGCAACAGTAACTAACCAGAAAACAAGATCATACAATCTAATGGTGGGAAAAAGGGCTGCCTAAGTATGATCCCCAATTAGAGACAACGATAGCCAGCTGCCTCAGATTGGGAACCACACTCGGCCAAAAACAAAGAAAAAGAAAAAGTAGAATTTCCCCGAGTCACACCCTGACCTAACCAAGCATAGAGAATAATAAGGATCTCTAAGGTCAGGGCGTGACACTGACTGAATAATTTAACTGAACTGAGTTGGACTACATGGAACTCTCTGCCACCCCATGAAACTTAATAAGCTGGCAGCACAACCAGATAAAAAAGGGATAAAATAACACCTTATGGCATGACGGACTGTTAAGAGACACATTTTTATGTATTTTGTATTATATTTTGCATTGTATTATGTAGTGTTATGTATTTTATTTATTGTGTTTTGTTTCCTGTTTGGACCCCAGGAAGAGAATTGGGATCCTAATAAGATACCAAATATTTAATACTAAACTGAGCTGAGTTAGACTTAACTACACTGACTGAATGGATTAGGACTGAAATTAACATAATAATTTTACTGAACTGAGTTGGATTGAACTAGACTGAATAACTAAAATGAATTGAGTTGGACAGCACCTGTTACATCTGCTCCTGCCAAGCCCTCTACTTCTCATCCTATGTCTCCCTAACCTGCTGCCAGTGCTCTCTCCGTCTCTCTCTCTGAGTGGGTGTATGTAATTGTGTGAGTGGCAACAGGTGTGCTGGAGGCAGAGAAGATCCCAACCAGCTGCAATCTGTTCCATAATCAAGACCTCTACAAAAGCCCTGCCACTTCCATGCTGCCAAATAGTAGCATCTGCTCAGTCAGTCTGTGTTTCAAGCCGTTTGTTCCTGCATAGATCTTGTTGTGCCTGTTTTTCCCTAGCCCGACACTGATTTTCTCTCCGCTACAGTTCCATCAGTACTGACTCTGGTCCCGGGCTCCAGTCACTCGTCTCGTGAGTCCTGCTTCCCTGTCCTGGAGCCCCGCTCTACTGCTTCCATGGATTCTGCTCCAGACCTGCTTACCCTGCCCCTACTCCCCTTGCCTCAGCCTCAGTTCCTGGTTCCCTACTACCCACCTGAGCTTCCCTTGGCCTGCACCACAGCTGTTCAATAAATACCTTATCCCTGTCTCCCCACCTGAGCCTGTACCTGGGTTCACCTGCTCAACCATGCGTAACAGCACCAGAATGAATGATTCAACTGAAACTATTTGGTCCTTCTGTAGCTCAGTTGGTAGAGCATGGCGCTTGTAACGCCAGGGTAGTGGGTTCGATCCCCGGGACCACCCATACGTAGAATGTATGCACACATGACTGTAAGTTGCTTTGGATAAAAGCGTCTGTTAAATGGCATATATTATTATATTATATATTAACCAGACTAAATTATTCAACTGAACTGATTTGGGCTGAATGATTCAACTGAACTTAGTTGGAGAGCACCAGAATGAATGACTCAACTGAACTGAATTGGAGTGAGCAAGAATGAATGACTGAACTGATTAGGGCTGAACCAGACTGAATGAAGGAGGGCCATGCACCGTGGTGGGTTAGGGGTGGAGGAGGGCCATGCACCTTGCTGAATTACGGTTGGAAGAGGGCCATGCACCGTGGTGGGTTAGGGTTGGAGGAGGGCCATGTGGTGGGTTAGGGTTGGAGGAGGGCCATGCACCTTGGTGGGTTAGGGTTATATGAGGGCCATGCACCTTGGTGGGTTAGGGTTATAGGAGGGCCATGTACCTTGGTGGGTTAGGGTTGGAGGAGGGCCATGTACCTTGGTGGGTTAGGGTTATAGGAGGGCCATGCACCTTGGTGGGTTAGGGTTATAGGAGGGCCATGTACCTTGGTGGGTTAGGATTGGAGGAGGGCCATGCACCTTTTTGGGTTAGGGTTGGAGGAGGGCCATGCACCTTGGTGGGTTAGGGTTGGAGGAGGGCCATGTACCTTGGTGGGTTAGGGTTATAGGAAGGCCATGCACCTTGGTGGGTTAGGGTTATAGGAGGGCCATGTACCTTGGTGGGTTAGGGTTGGAGGAGGGCCATGCACCGTGGTGGGTTAGGGTTGGAGGAGGGTCATGCACCTTTTTGGGTTAGGGTTGGAGGAGGGCCATGCACCTTGGTGCGTTAGGGTTATAGGAGGGCCATGCACCTTGGTGGGTTAGGATTGGAGGGCCATGCACCTTGGTGGGTTAGGGTTGGAGGGCCATGCACCTTGCTGGGTTAGGGTTGGAGGGCCATGCACCTTGGTGGGTTAGGGTTGGAGGGCCATGCACCTTGGTGGGTTAGGGTTGGAGGGCCATGCACCTTGGTGGGTTAGGGTTGGAGGGCCATGCACCTTGGTGGGTTAGGGTTGGAGGAGGGCCATGCACCTTGGTGGGTTAGGGTTGGAGGGCCATGCACCTTGGTGGGTTAGGGTTGGAGGAGGGCCATGCACCTTGGTGGGTTAGGATTGGAGGGCCATGCACCTTGGTGGGTTAGGGTTGGAGGAGGGCCATGCACCTTGGTGGGTTAGGGTTGGAGGGCCATGTACCTTGGTGGGTTAATGTTGGAGGGCCATGCACCTTGGTGGGTTAGGGTTGGAGGAGGGCCATGCACCTTGGTGGGTTAGGATTGGAGGGCCATGCACCTTGGTGGGTTAGGGTTGGAGGAGGGCCATGCACCTTGGTGGATTAGGGTTGGAGGGCCATGCACCTTGGTGGGTTAGGGTTGGAGGAGGACAATGCAGCTTGGTCGATTTACTTTGGACAATCATAATCACCCATAAGGCAAGCACATAGTGGTTTACCCTTTTAGCCTTCCTGGACTATAGCTAACCCTGTAGCTAACGCTGTTAGCTTTTCTATACTGTAGCTAACCATGTTAGCCTTCCAGGTCTATAGCTAACTCTGTAGCTAACGCTGTTAGCTTTTCTATACTGTAGCTAACCATGTTAGCCTTCCTGGTCTATAGCTAACCCTGTAGCTAACGCTGTTAGCTTTTCTATACTGTAGCTAACCATGTTAGCCTTCCTGGTCTATAGCTAACCCTGTAGCTAACGTTGTTAGCTTTTCTATACTGTAGCTAACCATGTTAGCCTTCCTGGACTATAGCTAACCCTGTAGCTAACGCTGTTAGCTTTTCTATACTGTAGCTAACCATGTTAGCCTTCCTGGTCTATAGCTAACGCTGTTAGCTTTTCTATACTGTAGCTAACCCTGTTATCCTTCCTGGACTGTAGCTACAGTGAGCCAGTGGAAAAGTTCCAATGGCTGGTCAGATAACGCAGACCACAGTGCATAGAGCAGGCAGACAGGGATCAGCAAGACAGCAGAAATTGTACTAACATTGTGTCACTATGCTTCAGTGACACACTAAACCACTGACTATTAAATATATATTTCATATCAATAACCAGGTTTCTATCCAACCATTTTATGCGGATTAATTAAGTGAGACATAAAACAATCCACAACCAGGCTTATGAAAACAGGAAATGTCAGTCAAATTTCAGAAATTTACACAGACAATTTGATTATTCGACATGGAAGGATCTTTGTGTGTATTTAAAATGTATAAAATGAGAAATGGCTGGGTGGAAACACAAATATTGTTATAATAACCATCTGAGTCATGATGACATGTTGTGTAGTCCTCCCACTACGACCCCGGGAAAGCATGCAGTTTATTAGGATACAGATTAAATAAATGATGATGAACTTCACATGGTGGTGAAAGTGCACTGTGATGAGCTTGATGCTCCTTTCCAATAAATATTAAGGGTCTTAATCTGGTGACATGATGATTGATGCTTAAATGCCGTTAGACAAATACAAATATTCTCTCTCTTATCCATAATAATCCCATCATGTAGGCTAGCCTACCTGCACTATCTGCCAGCTGTTGGCTAGAGAGCACGTGCCAAGACCAGAGTGGGCACAGTTGCTATTTAACACAATAGTATTTATGACATAACCATCGGTAGAGTTGAAAATATTTTCTCTATGCAGTTTTTAGAATATTCACATGAAAATATGTTGCCAATTGGATGGAAACCTAGCTGGTTTCTCCCTAGGTAACTAGGTCCAGTAATTATTGAAGTTTAAACAGCTAACATTCTCTAAAGAACACAGTTACTGACACTTCTTTGGAACATTGAACGGAGAGGTCAACCAATGGACACTCACCTGGTCTTTCTCTGGTTTGTCGGAGATGTCGTTCATGCTGCTTGAGGCCAGGTTCCGATGTGTGGTGGCTGGACTGCCTATGAGTGAACAACAGCCTTGAAGGTTAACAACCTACTCTGCTGTTAAAGACTGGACTGAATGGAGACAGCAAAACACACAGTGTACCAGCCTGCACTTCACATTTCAGGGTGGAGATACTGCTGAAGGCAATACATCTGTGAACATAAATCTGATGCCACTGTAGTGATTCAACAGGTTGTTACCTCATTCCTCTGGATAGATAGAGGGGGACAGTCCATTTGATGCACCCAGAGGAAAATGGCATTTTCTATGTTGTCACTGGGGAAAAATTCCTTCTCAAAAAGTAGGGTGTGAATAACATTCAAACTTGGTGTTAATCTGTGTGGACTAAGTATACTGAAGTGTGGACTGGGTAGAATGGACTAAATTTGGATGACAACTGTCAGAATTGAATTCCAGTCATCGAAGATCTATCATGGAGGACAGATAAGCGGTTCTATTCTGGCCTAATGAGGCAGATTCCTCATGAAAGAAAATAACTTCTGTGTGATAGGATACAGTGGGGGAAAGGGGACAGCTGGTTGTTTGGCTCTATGGACCAACAGTAGTTCCAGAATTCTTATGAGAACATACTTGGCCAGTCTATGATGCTGGAGATCTACAATACAGTAGCATGACTTACTAAGCCAGTCCATGCTGGGGCTTCGTTGGGTCTGCAGCTCCTCCATTGAGGCACGGACTGTTAGACAAGGCACTGAGTTTTCAAGCGGACTACGGGCTTAAATGGCAGAACCCAACCCGCGGAAGACAGAAGTAGAGGGAGCAGGAGGAATGGAAGAAAGGAAAGAAAGAAGGAGGGAGAAAAATAGTGGATTAATCAAAGGGCAAGTGTTAGTTAGACAGACAGATGCAGTGGAATTATACAGTGTTAGTTAGACAGAATCAAATGAGTAAGGGTAGGGTTAAAAGAGAAGCAGATAGAACAGGATGTGATAGATTAACTGGTGAAGCAAACTGAAAGATGGTTATCTGGAAAGAACACAGTTTCGGGTTGGACAGACTTAGTTACATTGGATCTGTAATGTTAGACCACAATACTGACCTACCAAACAAAAGGCAGTAACTGCTCATTTGGTCAAAAATGAGTTAGTCATTTTTGCTACATTATATAAATGCTTAATCTCATGGACAAGTATCCTTGTCAGGAGAACTTGGGGGTGATGTTAGCAGTAACTGTATAAAGTTACTGTGAAACCAACCTGGTATTATATAGTGTATTTTATTGAAATCCAAAGCTAGATGACACACAAATCGATGTGAAAAATTCTACCAAATAATTAAAATGTCCTTTTCACTACTACAACAACATATCAATAATACAGATCGATGACTTCCATGTTCCATTAACCAATCATTGTCATAAATGTCAGAGCAGGTAATAAATGATTATTTACAGACCCAAGCTGACCTGGGCAACTGATCACCTTCCATGTTAAATACCATGAAATCTGTTCCAAACATTTATTTATTTGATTCATCATTGATTAATATAATCAAACAAACATCTGTGTGTGATGATGAATTCAGTGTTATGATTTTACAGCAATGAAAAATTAAATGAAAAGTTCAACTCCAGAACAGCCTGATTTGATGATTTGATTTGATACATGTCCAACAACTATCTTCATTTACTCTACAGAATCAACCAATCTGGTCCTACATGTCCAACAGCTATCTTCATTTACTCTACAGAATCAACCAATCTGGTCCTACATGTCCAACAGCTATCTTCATTTACTCTACAGAATCAACCAATCTGGTCCTACATGTACAACAGCTATCTTCATTTACTCTACAGAATCAACCAATCTGGTCCTACATGTCCAACAACTATCTTCATTTACTCTACAGAATCAACCAATCTGGTCCTACATGTCCAACAGCTATCTTCATTTACTCTACAGAATCAACCAATCTGGTCCTACATGTCCAACAGCTATCTTCATTTACTCTACAGAATCAACCAATCTGGTCCTACATGTACAACAGCTATCTTCATTTACTCTACAGAATCAACCAATCTGGTCCTACATGTACAACAGCTATCTTCATTTACTCTACAGAATCAACCAATCTGGTCCTACATGTCCAACAACTATCTTCATTTACTCCACAGAATCAACCAATCACATGTTTTCACATCTAACTAACATGTGGAATGTTTCCTAATGCCATGTATGGGTGGACCCCTCTGTCCAGGAATCTCAACTCTTCTCTTAAAGGTGATGTGTGCTAATGGAGGGGGCAGTAAAGGTTCACTGATAGAACTCTACACTGTCCGTCTGTCCACCAAACTTTTCACAATAAATAAAAGAAACCTGTGTCTAGAACACAGACACCAAAAACAAGATATTTTCCAAAATATTGATGCCTAACATTGATGGGGGAAATGATAAAAAACATGGCAGATTAAAGGTGACACCTGTAACAGCATTATCCAGGTTGGTAAAGACACAGCACCAAACTGGCACCTGTAATAGCATTATCCAGGTTGGTAAAGACACAGCACCAAACTGGCACCTGTAATAGCGTTATCCAGGTTGGTAAAGACACAGCACCAAACTGGCACCTGTAATAGCGTTATCCAGGTTGGTAAAGACACAGCACCAAACTGGCACCTGTAATAGCGTTATCCAGGTTGGTAAAGACACAGCACCAAACTGGCACCTGTAATAGCGTTATCCAGGTTGGTAAAGACACAGCACCAAACTGGCACCTGTAATAGCGTTATCCAGCTTGGTAAAGAGCCTACTTGCACTGGAGACCGTCTTGCCGATGTCAGCTAGCGAGCGCAGGTTGGACTTCTTTGTCTGGTGTCGATGTTTCCGTAGCAATGTGTACGTCACCTTGTCCTTTAGCTCCGCCTTCAGCAGACCGCTCTCTATCTGGCTGTTTGTGATAAACTCTGTTAGAGACAGAGTGAGATGGAGGGATGGAGGAGGAGAGGAATATGGAGGGAAGGAGGAGCAGAGGAAGATGGAGACAGAGAGAGATGGAGGGATGGTGGAGCAGAGGAAGATAGAGCCAGAGAGAGATGGAGGGATGGAGGAGCAAAGGAAGATGGAGGGATGGAGGAGCAGAGGAAGATGGAGACAGAGAGAGATGGAGGGATGGAGGAGCAGAGGGAGATTAAGAGAGAGATGGAGGGATGGAGGAGCAGAGGAAGATGGAGACAGAGAGAGAGGATGGGATGGAGGAGCAGAGGAAGATGGAGGGATGGAGGAGCAGAGGAAGATGGAGAGAGATGGAGGGATGGAGGAGCAGAGGAAGACGGAGAGAGAGATGGAGGGATGGAGGAGCAGAGGAAGACGGAGAGAGAGATGGAGGGATGGAGGAGCAGAGGAAGACGGAGAGAGAGATGGAGGGATGGAGGAGCAGAGGAAGACGGAGAGAGAGATGGAGGGATGGAGGAGCAGAGGAAGACAGAGAGAGAGATGGAGGGATGGAGGAGCAGAGGAAGACGGAGAGAGAGATGGAGAGATGGAGGACCAGAGGAAGACGGAGAGAGAGATGGAGGGATGGAGGAGCAGAGGAAGACGGAGAGAGAGATGGGGGGGTGGAGTTACTTTCAGTTGTCTGGCATGCTACGTAGACATATCCTAAATATATTTTTTCAACAGATGGATTTATCTGCAGGTATGCTAATAGGACAACCTGGCTGCTGATGTAATGCTTTGTATTTATACTTTGTAACATCAACGACAATATCGACGACAATACAGTGTCCATGACATCACTGTGACTCTGTGACTGAATTTGATTGAAATTTGATGTATATAGTTAGAGTAACTGTAAAGCAGATTTAAAACTATGCCAAGACACTACCAGTATGTTGTCCAAAACGATTCACTATCAGAGAGAGAGAGAGACATCTAGTTTGACCAACAGACTGGAAACAAACATAGAAAGACAACAGTCAGAAAGGACGGACATCCACCCAACACATTGATGGTGTTCTATTCAATACCTGTTGGTGTACCACCACCCAACACATGTGTTCTATTCAATACCTGTTGGTGTACCACCACCCAACACATTGAGGGTGTTCTATTCAATACCTGTTGGTGTACCACCATCCAACACATTGATGGTGTTCTATTCAATACCTGTTGGTGTACCACCACCCAACACATTGAGGGTGTTCTATTCAATACCTGTTGGTGTACCACCACCCAACACATTGATGGTGTTCTATTCAATACCTGTTGGTGTACCACCACCCAACACATGTGTTCTATTCAATACCTGTTGGTGTACCACCACCCAACACATTGAGGGTGTTCTATTCAATACCTGTTGGTGTACCACCACCCAACACATTGAGGGTGTTCTATTCAATACCTGTTGGTGTACCACCACCCAACACATTGAGGGTGTTCTATTCAATACCTGTTGGTGTACCACCACCCAACACATTGAGGGTGTTATATTCAATACCTGTTGGTGTACCACCACCCAACACATGTGTTCTATTCAATACGTGTTGGTGTACCACCACCCAACACATTGAGGGTGTTATATTCAATACCTGTTGGTGTACCACCACCCAACACATGTGTTCTATTCAATACCTGTTGGTGTACCACCACCCAACACATTGATGGTGTTCTATTCAATACCTGTTGGTGTACCACCACCCAACACATGTGTTCTATTCAATACCTGTTGGTGTACCACCACCCAACACATTGAGGGTGTTCTATTCACTACCTGTTGGTGTACCACCACCCAACACATTGAGGGTGTTCTATTCAATACCTGTTGGTGTACCACCACCCAACACATTGAGGGTGTTCTATTCAATACCTGTTGGTGTACCACCACCCAACACATGTGTTCTATTCAATACGTGTTGGTGTACCAGCACCCAACACATGTGTTCTATTCAATACGTGTTGGTGTACCAGCACCCAACACATGTGTTCTATTCAAAACCTGTTGATGTACCACCACCCAACACATGTGTTCTATTCAATACCTGTTGGTGTACCACCACCCAACACATGTGTTCTATTCAATACCTGTTGGTGTACCACCACCCAACACATGTGTTCTATTCAATACATGTTGGTGTACCACCACCCAACACATTGAGGGTGTTCTATTCAATACCTGTTGGTGTACCACCATCCAACACATGTGTTCTATTCAATACCTGTTGGTGTACCACCACCCAACACATTGATGGTGTTCTATTCAATACCTGTTGGTGTACCACCACCCAACACATGTGTTCTATTCAATACCTGTTGGTGTACCACCACCCAACACATGTGTTCTATTCAATACCTGTTGGTGTACCACCACCCAACACATGTCTTCTATTCAATACCTGTTGGTGTACCACCACCCAACACATTGAGGGTGTTCTATTCAATACATGTTGGTGTACCAGCACCCAACACATGTGTTCTATTCAATACCTGTTGGTGTACCACCACCCAACACATGTGTTCTATTCAATACCTGTTGGTGTACCACCACCCAACACATTGAGGGTGTTCTATTCAATAACTGTTGGTGTACCACCACCCAACACATTGAGGGTGTTCTATTCAATACCTGTTGGTGTACCACCACCCAACACATTGAGGGTGTTCTATTTAATACCTGTTGGTGTACCACCACCCAACACATTGAAGGTGTTCTATTCAATACCTGTTGGTGTACCACCACCCAACACATGTGTTCTATGCAATACCTGTTGGTGTACCACCACCCAACACATTGAGGGTGTTCTATTCAATACCTGTTGGTGTACCACCACCCAACACATTGAGGGTTTTCTATTCAAGACCTGTTGGTGTACCACCACCCAACACATTGAGGGTGTTCTATTCAATACCTGTTGGTGTACCACCACCCAACACATTGAGGGTGTTCTATTCAATACCTGTTGGTGTACCACCATCCAACACATGTGTTCTATTCAATACCTGTTGGTGTACCACCACCCAACACATTGATGGTGTTCTATTCAATACCTGTTGGTGTACCACCACCCAACACATGTTTCTATTCAATACCTGTTGTGTACCACCACCCAACACATGTGTTCTATTCAATACCTGTTGGTGTACCACCACCCAACACATGTGTTCTATTCAATACCTGTTGGTGTACCACCACCCAACACATTGAGGGTGTTCTATTCAATACATGTTGGTGTACCAGCACCCAACACATGTGTTCTATTCAATACCTGTTGGCTGTACCACCACCCAACACATGTGTTCTATTCAATACCTGTTGGTGTACCACCACCCAACACATTGAGGGTGTTCTATTCAATACCTGTTGGTGTACCACCACCCAACACATTGAGGGTTTCTATTCAAGACCTGTTGGTGTACCACCACCCAACACATTGAGGGTGTTCTATTTAATACCTGTTGGTGTACCACCACCCAACACATTGAAGGTGTTCTATTCAATACCTGTTGGTGTACCACCACCCAACACATGTGTTCTATGCAATACCTGTTGGTGTACCACCACCCAACACATTGAGGGTGTTCTATTCAATACCTGTTGGTGTACCACCACCCAACACATTGAGGGTTTTCTATTCAAGACCTGTTGGTGTACCACCACCCAACACATTGAGGGTGTTCTATTCAATACCTGTTGGTGTACCACCACCCAACACATTGATGGTGTTCTATTCAATACCTGTTGGTGTACCACCACCCAACACATTGAGGGTGTTCTATTCAATACCTGTTGGTGTACCACCACCCAACACATTGAGGGTGTTCTATTCAATACCTGTTGGTGTACCACCACCCAACACGTGTTCTATTCGATACCTGTTGTTGTACCACCACCCAACACATTGATTTCTACAATACCTGTTGTTGTACCACCACCCAACACATTGAGGGTTTTCTATTCAATACCTGTTGGTGTACCACCACCCAACACATTGAGGGTGTTCTATTCAATACCTGTTGGTGTACCACCACCCAACACATCGAGGGTGTTCTATTCAATACCTGTTGGTGTACCAGCACCCAACACATTGAGGTTGTTCTATTCAATACCTGTTGGCTGTTGGTGTACCACCACCCAACACATGACTTCTATTCAATACCTGTTGGTGTACCACCACCCAACACATTGAGGGTGTTCTATTCAATACCTGTTGGTGTACCACCACCCAACACATTGAGGGTTTTCTATTCAAGACCTGTTGTTGTACCACCACCCAACACGTGTTCTATTCAATACATGTTGGTGTACCACCACCCAACACATTGAGGGTGTTCTATTCAATACCTGTTGGTGTACCACCACCCAACACATGTGTTCTATTCAATACCTGTTGGTGTACCACCACCCAACACATTGATGGTGTTCTATTCAATAACCACCACCCAACACATTGAGGGTGTTCTATTCAATACCTGTTGGTGTACCACCACCCAACACATGTGTTCTATTCAATACCTGTTGGTGTACCACCACCCAACACATTGAGGGTGTTCTATTCAATACCTGTTGGTGTACCACCACCCAACACATTGAGGGTTTTCTATTCAAGACCAGTTGGTGTACCACCACCCAACACGTGTTCTATTCGATACCTGTTGTTGTACCACCACCCAACACATTGAGGGTTTTCTATTCAATACCTGTTGGTGTACCACCACCCAACACATTGAGGGTGTTCTATTCAATACCTGTTGGTGTACCACCACCCAACACATTGAGGGTGTTCTATTCAATACCTGTTGGTGTACCACCACCCAACACATCGAGGGTGTTCTATTCAATACCTGTTGGTGTACCAGCACCCAACACATTGAGGTTGTTCTATTCAATACCTGTTGGTGTACCACCACCCAACACATGTGTTCTATTCAATATCTGTTGGTGTACCACCATCCAATGTGTATATAGCCTCATTATTATTATTTTTTAACTTAAATTTATGTTGTAAGTATTTTCTTAACTCTATTTTCTTAAAACTGCATTGTTGGTTAAGGGCTTGTAAGTCAGCATTTCACGGTAAGTTCTACACCTGCTGTATTCAGCGCATGTGACAATTTTTAAAAATGTTGATTTGACTTTCTTGATGAGAAATGCCTTGTCCTATCTTAAGAGCAAATTGGAAGGCCTGTTCCGTGTCCCTGGTTTGATTTCATAGATTAGAAATACCTTGTCCTATTTTAAGAACTAAATGGAAGGCCAGTTTTCAGTCCCTGGTGCTACATGAGAGTGTCTTGTCACGGAATCTCCTCACAGCTCAGTCTAAGGTCTTTTTTAAAAAGTGGGTCAGAATCCTGAACAAGGTTAGCAGTCCCAGGCTCTTTCTGATTGCTACAGGCTCTAATGGCCAATCCTTCAGATAGCTGGCCTCCTAGCAGGGACCGGATCCCCTCACACAGCGCAGCACACAGCATTACTGCACATAAATCAATTAAAGTGATATATCTTCCTCTCCATCTCATCTCATCCCCTCCTCCTCCCCTCCGTCCAGAGCCAACGGGCCAATGAGATGGGAGGGAAAAGAAGGATGAGACATAGCGAAGAGAGATATGAGGTGAAGGGAAAGGAAGGGATCATCATTAAGGAGGAGATTGTAAATGGCATTCCTCTTCCCTCCCTCCATCTACCCCCCTTCCTCCCCTCCCCCCATCCCTCCACCCCTTCCCTCCATCCCTCTACCCCCTCCCTCCAACCCTACACACCCCTCCCTCCACCCCCTCCCTCCATTCCTCTACCCCCTCCCTCCATCTCTACACCCCCTCCCTCCAGCTCTCTACCCCCTCCCTCCATTCCTACACCCCCTCCCTCCATTCCTCTACGCCCTCCCTCCCTCCCTCCATTCCTCTACCCCCTCCCTCCATTCCTCCACCTCCATCCCTCCACTCCCCTCCCTCCATTCCTCAACCTCCATCCCTCCACCCCCTCCCTCCATTCCTACACTCCCCTCCCTCCATTCCTCTACCCCCTCCCTCCATTCCTCCACCTCCATCCCCCCATCCCTCCACACCCTCCCTCCATCCCCCTCCATCCCTCTACACCCTCCCTCCATTCCTACACCCCCTCCCTCCCTCCATCCACCCCCTCCCTCCATTCCTCTACCCCCTCCCTCCATTCCTCCACCTCCATCCCCCCATCGCTCTACCTCCCTCCCTCCATCCCACTCCATCCCTCCACCCCCTCCCTCCCTCCACCCCACTCCCTCCATCACCCCCTCCATTCTCCCATTGTACTTCAAACTCAACCATTAAAGTCAATTCTTTAACATGTACAGTATATTCAGGCATGTGTTTTAGGCACTTCCCTTGTACAGTAAATGTATTGGTATTTACGCTTTACCCTCTAGGAAGTCTTGTAGACAACATTACTAAGCATGGTTTCAATGTAACTAGACTGACCCTGTGCTTGTGGCCTCAGGGTTAGGGTTATTCAGGGAAGAGGGGGAAGCTCTTTGCTGTGCTGAACAGAAGCACTCAGCGGTGAACCTGCTCTGCTATAGTGGCCAAGCTGAAAGAACATCACTAAACTGAGCTAGATATATCACAAAGAACAGACCCAGTGGAAACAAGTCAATGGACTGCAGCCTGAAGCATCCATGGGCATATCATTTATACAACAGACATGGCTATTGAAACCAATTGAACAACTATCAACCTAAGATATAATTGCTCACCACTTTCAAGTATACCTCCTTTCAGTGTTCTGTAAAGCACATGGACAGTCAAATAGTAAGTCCCTATTTGTGGTCCTCTGTAGCACAGTTGGTAGAGCGTGGCTCTTGCAACGCCAGGATAGAGGGTTCAATTCTTGGGAATACCCATACGTAAGCAACATATGCACGCATGACTGTAAGTCACTTTGGGATAAAGGTATCTGTTAAATTTCATATATTATTATTGTATAGTGTATATGGAGTAGAACTGGGCTGGAGTAAGTCACTAAACTGTATACGGACTAGAACTGGACTGGAGTAAGTCACTAAACTGTATACGGACTAGAACTGGACTGGAATAAGTCACTAAACTGTATATGGACTAGAACTGGACTGGAGTAAGTCACTAAACTGTATATGGACTAGAACTGGACTGGAGTAAGTCACTAAACTGTATTATGGACTAGAACTGGGCTGGAGTAAGTCACTTGTTTAGGCACTTGTGAAGGTGGTAAATGACATTTTAATGGCATCGGACCGAGGCTCTGCATCTGTCCTCGTGCTCCTAGACCTTAGTGCTGCTTTTGATACCATCGATCACCACATTCTTTTGGAGAGATTGGAAACCGTCTTCAAGAGAGTGAGAGTTGCACCCCTTCTGAAAAAACCTACACTCGATCCCTCCGATGTCAACAATTACAGACCAGTATCCCTTCTTTCTTTTCTCTCCAAAACTCTTGAACGTGCCGTCCTTGGTCAGCTCTCCCGCTATCTCTCTCTGAATGACCTTCTTGATCCAAATCAGTCAGGTTTCAAGACTAGTCATTCAACTGAGACTGCTCTCCTCTGTATCACGGAGGCGCTCCGCACTGCTAAAGCTAACTCTCTCTCCTCTGCTCTCATCCTTCTAGATCTATCGGCTGCCTTCGATACTGTGAACCATCAGATCCTCCTCTCCACCCTCTCCGAGTTGGGCATCTCCGGCGCGGCCCACGCTTGGATTGCGTCCTACCTGACAGGTCGCTCCTACCAGGTGGCGTGGCGAGAATCTGTCTCCTCACCACGCGCTCTCACCACTGGTGTCCCCCAGGGCTCTGTTCTTGGCCCTCTCCTATTCTCGCTATACACCAAGTCACTTGGCTCTGTCATAACCTCACATGGTCTCTCTTATCATTGCTATGCAGACGACACACAATTAATCTTCTCCTTTCCCCCTTCTGATGACCAGGTGGCGAATCGCATCTCTGCATGTCTGGCAGACATATCAGTGTGGATGACGGATCACCACCTCAAGCTGAACCTCGGCAAGACGGAGCTGCTCTTCCTCCCGGGAAGGACTGCCCGTTCCATGATCTCGCCATCACGGTTGACAACTCCATTGTGTCCTCCTCCCAGAGCGCCAAGAACCTTGGCGTGATCCTGGACAACACCCTGTCGTTCTCAACCAACATCAAGGCGGTGGCCCGTTCCTGTAGGTTCATGCTCTACAACATCCGCAGAGTACGACCCTGCCTCACACAGGAAGCGGCACAGGTCCTAATCCAGGCACTTGTCATCTCCCGTCTGGATTACTGCAACTCGCTGTTGGCTGGGCTCCCTGCCTGTGCCATTAAACCCCTTCAACTCATCCAGAACGCCGCAGCCCGTCTGGTGTTCAACCTTCCCCAGTTCTCTCACGTCACCCCGCTCCTCCGTTCTCTCCACTGGCTTCCAGTTGAAGCTCGCATCCGCTACAAGACCATGGTGCTTGCCTACGGAGCTGTGAGGGGAACGGCACCTCAGTACCTCCAGGCTCTGATCAGGCCCTACACCCAAACAAGGGCACTGCGTTCATCCACCTCTGGCCTGCTCGCCTCCCTACCACTGAGGAAGTACAGCTCCCGCTCAGCCCAGTCAAAACTGTTCGCTGCCCTGGCCCCCCAATGGTGGAACAAACTCCCTCACGACGCCAGGACAGCGGAGTCAATCACCACCTTCTGGAGACACCTGAAACCCCACCTCTTTAAGGAATACCTAGGATAGGATAAGTAATCCCTCTCACCCCCCTAAGTTTTAGATGCACTATTGTTAAGTGACTGTCCCACTGGATGTCATAAGGTGAATGCACCAATTTGTAAGTCGCTCTGGATAAGAGCGTCTGCTAAATGACTTAAATGTAAATGTAATGTAATGCTCTCACCACTGGTGTCCCCCAGGGCTCTGTTCTAGGCCCTCTCCTATTCTCGCTATACACCAAGTCACTTGGCTCTGTCATAACCTCACATGGTCTCTCCTATCATTGCTATGCAGACAACACACAATTAATCTTCTCCTTTCCCCCTTCTGATGACCAGGTGGCGAATCGCATCTCTGCATGTCTGGCAGACATATCAGTGTGGATGACGGATCACCACCTCAAGCTGAACCTCGGCAAGACGGAGCTGCTCTTCCTCCCGGGGAAGGACTGCCCGTTCCATGATCTCGCCATCACGGTTGACAACTCCATTGTGTCCTCCTCCCAGAGCGCTAAGAACCTTGGCGTGATCCTGGACAACACCCTGTCGTTCTCAACCAACATCAAGGCGGTGGCCCGTTCCTGTAGGTTCATGCTCTACAACATCCGCAGAGTACGACCCTGCCTCACACAGGAAGCGGCGCAGGTCCTAATCCAGGCACTTGTCATCTCCCGTCTGGATTACTGCAACTCGCTGTTGGCTGGGCTCCCTGCCTGTGCCATTAAACCCCTTCAACTCATCCAGAACGCCGCAGCCCGTCTGGTGTTCAACCTTCCCAAGTTCTCTCACGTCACCCCACTCCTCCGTTCTCTCCACTGGCTTCCAGTTGAAGCTCGCATCCGCTACAAGACCATGGTGCTTGCCTACGGAGCTGTGAGGGAACGGCACCTCAGTACCTCCAGGCTCTGATCAGGCCCTACACCCAAACAAGGGCACTGCGTTCATCCACCTCTGGCCTGCTCGCCTCCCTACCACTGAGGAAGTACAGCTCCCGCTCAGCCCAGTCAAAACTGTTCGCTGCCCTGGCCCCCAATGGTGGAACAAACTCCTCACGACGCCAGGACAGCGGAGTCAATCACCACCTTCTGGAGACACCTGAAACCCCACCTCTTTAAGGAATACCTAGGATAGGATAAGTAATCCCTCTCACCCCCCCCCCTAAGTTTTAGATGCACTATTGTTAAGTGACTGTCCCACTGGATGTCATAAGGTGAATGCACCAATTTGTAAGTCGCTCTGGATAAGAGCGTCTGCTAAATGACTTAAATGTAAATGTAATGTAATGCTCTCACCACTGGTGTCCCCCAGGGCTCTGTTCTAGGCCCTCTCCTATTCTCGCTATACACCAAGTCACTTGGCTCTGTCATAACCTCACATGGTCTCTCCTATCATTGCTATGCAGACAACACACAATTAATCTTCTCCTTTCCCCCTTCTGATGACCAGGTGGCGAATCGCATCTCTGCATGTCTGGCAGACATATCAGTGTGGATGACGGATCACCACCTCAAGCTGAACCTCGGCAAGACGGAGCTGCTCTTCCTCCCGGGGAAGGACTGCCCGTTCCATGATCTCGCCATCACGGTTGACAACTCCATTGTGTCCTCCTCCCAGAGCGCTAAGAACCTTGGCGTGATCCTGGACAACACCCTGTCGTTCTCAACCAACATCAAGGCGGTGGCCCGTTCCTGTAGGTTCATGCTCTACAACATCCGCAGAGTACGACCCTGCCTCACACAGGAAGCGGCGCAGGTCCTAATCCAGGCACTTGTCATCTCCCGTCTGGATTACTGCAACTCGCTGTTGGCTGGGCTCCCTGCCTGTGCCATTAAACCCCTTCAACTCATCCAGAACGCCGCAGCCCGTCTGGTGTTCAACCTTCCCAAGTTCTCTCACGTCACCCCACTCCTCCGTTCTCTCCACTGGCTTCCAGTTGAAGCTCGCATCCGCTACAAGACCATGGTGCTTGCCTACGGAGCTGTGAGGGGAACGGCACCTCAGTACCTCCAGGCTCTGATCAGGCCCTACACCCAAACAAGGGCACTGCGTTCATCCACCTCTGGCCTGCTCGCCTCCCTACCACTGAGGAAGTACAGCTCCCGCTCAGCCCAGTCAAAACTGTTCGCTGCTCTGGCCCCCCCAATGGTGGAACAAACTCCCTCACGACGCCAGGACAGCGGAGTCAATCACCACCTTCCGGAGACACCTGAAACCCCACCTCTTTAAGGAATACCTAGGATAGGATAAGTATCCCTCTCACCCCCCCCCCTTTAAGATTTAGATGCACTATTGTAAAGTGACTGTTCCACTCGATGTCATAAGGTGAATGCACCAATTTGTAAGTCGCTCTGGATAAGAGCGTCTGCTAAATGACTTAAATGTAAATGTAAATGTAAACCCAAATTGGTCTGCACGGACATGTTCTGGCCTGGTTTAGATCTTATCTGTCGGAAAGATATCAGTTTGTCTCTGTGAATGGTTTGTCCTCTGACAAATCAATTGTAAATTTCGGTGTTCCTCAAGGTTCTGTTTTAGGACCACTATTGTTTTCACTATATATTTTACCTCTTGGGGATGTTATTCGAAAACATAATGTAAACTTTCACTGCCATGTGGATGACAAATAGCTGTACATTTCAATGAAACATGGTGAAGCCCCAAAATTGCCCTCGCTAGAAGCATGTGTTTCAGACATAAGGAAGTGGATGGCTGCAAACTTTCTACTATTAAACTCGGACAAAACAGAGATGCTTGTTCTAGATCCCAAGAAACAAAGCGATCTTCTGTTGAATCTAACAATTAATCTTAATGGTTGTACAGTCGTCTCAAATAAAACTGTGAAGGACCTCGGCGTTACTCTGGACCCTGATCTCTCTTTTGAAGAACATATCAAGACCATTTCGAGGACAGCTTTGTTCCATCTACGTAACATTGCAAAAATCAGAAACTTTCTGTCCAAAAATGATGCAGAAAAATTAATCCATGCTTTTGTCACTTCTAGGTTAGACTACTGCAATGCTCTATTTTCCGGCTACCCGGATAAAGCACTAAATAAACTTCAGTTAGTGCTAAATACGGCTGCTAGAATCCTGACTAGAACCAAAAAATTTGATCATATTACTCCAGTGCTAGCCTCTCTACACTGGCTTCCTGTCAAAGCAAGGGCTGATTTCAAGGTTTTACTGCTAACCTACAAAGCATTACATGGGCTTGCTCCTACCTACCTCTCTGATTTGGTCCTGCCGTACATACCTACATGTACGCTACGGTCACAAGACGCAGGCCTCCTAATTGTCCCTAGAATTTCTAAGCAAACAGCTGGAGGCAGGGCTTTCTCCTATAGAGCTCCATTTTTATGGAACGGTCTGCCTACCCATGTCAGAGACACAAACTCGGTCTCAACCTTTAAGTCTTTACTGAAGACTCATCTCTTCAGTGGGTCATATGATTGAGTGTAGTCTGGCCCAGGAGTGGGAAGGTGAACGGAAAGGCTCTGGAGCAACGAACCGCCCTTGCTGTCTCTGCCTGGCCGGTTCCCCTCTTTCCACTGGGATTCTCTGCCTCTAACCCTGTTACGGGGCTGAGTCACTGGCTTGCAGGGGCTCTCTCATGCCGTCCCTGGGGGGTGCGTCACCTGGGTGGGTTGATTCACTGTTGTGGTCAGCCTGTCTGGGTTGGCGCCCCCCCCTGGGTTGTGCCGTGGCGGAGATCTTTGTGGGCTATACTCGGCCTTGTCTCAGGATGGTAAGTTGGTGGTTGAAGATATCCCTCTAGTGGTGTGGGGGTGGGTGGGGTTATATCCTTCCTGTTTGGCCCTGTCCGGGGGTGTCCTCTGATGGGGCCACAGTGTCTCCTGACCCCTCCTGTCTCAGCCTCCAGTATTTATGCTGCAGTAGTTTATGTGTCGGGGGGCTAGGGTCAGTTTGTTATATCTGGAGTACTTCTCCTGTCCTATTCGGTGTCCTGTGTGAATCTAAGTGTGCGTTCTCTAATTCTCTCCTTCTCTCTTTCTTTCTCTCTCTCGGAGGACCTGAGCCCTAGGACCATGCCCCAGGACTACCTGACATGATGACTCCTTGCTGTCCCCAGTCCACCTGGCCATGCTGCTGCTCCAGTTTCAACTGTTCTGCCTTATTATTATTCGACCATGCTGGTCATCTATGAACATTTGAACATCTTGGCCACGTTCTGTTATAATCTCCACCCGGCACAGCCAGAAGAGGACTGGCCACCCCACATAGCCTGGTTCCTCTCTAGGTTTCTTCCTAGGTGTTGGCCTTTCTAGGGAGTTTTTCCTAGTCACCGTGCTTTTACACCTGCATTGTTTGCTGTTTGGGATTTTAGGCTGGGTTTCTGTACAGCACTTTGAGATATCAGCTGATGTACGAAGGGCTATATAAATAAATTTGATTTGATTTGATTAAACTGTATACGGACTAGCACTGGGCTGGAATAAGTCACTAAACTGTATACGGATTAGAACTGGGCTGGAATAAGTCACTAAATTGTATACAGACTGGAACTGGGATAAGTCACTAAACTGTATACGGACTAGAACTGGGCTGGAGTAGAAGTCATAATGTAGTAAAGTGATAATATGGTCAGTGTACGGTCAGTCATAATGTAGTAAGGTCTGGTCAGTGATAATATGGTCAGTGTACGGTCAGTCATAATGTATTAAGGTCTGGTCAGTGATAATATGGTCAGTCATAATGTAGTAAAGGTCTGGTCAGTGATAATATGGTCAGTCATAATGTAGTAAGGTCTGGTCAGTCATAATATGGTCAGTCATAATGTAGTAAGGTCTGGTCAGTGATAATATGGTCAGTGTACGGTCAGTCATAATGTAGTAAGGTCTGGTCAGTGATAATATGGTCAGTCATAATGTAGTAAAGGTCTGGTCAGTGTATGGTCAGTCATAATGTTGTAAAGGTCTGGTCAGTGTATGGTCAGTCATAATGTAGTAAAGGTCTGGTCAGTCATAATGTAGTAAATGTCTGGTCAGTGTATGGTCAGTCATAATGTAGTAAAGGTCTGGTCAGTCATAATGTAATAAAGGTCTGGTCAGTGTATGGTCAGTCATAATGTAGCAAAGGTCTGGTCAGTGTATGGTCAGTCATAATGTAGTAAAGGTCTGGTCAGTCATAATGTAATAAAGGTCTGGTCAGTGTATGGTCAGTCATAATGTAGCAAAGGTCTGGTCAGTGTATGGTCAGTCATAATGTAGTAAAGGTCTGGTCAGTCATAATGTAGTAAAGGCCTGGTCAGTGTATGGTCAGTCATAATGTAGTAAAGGTCTGGTCAGTGATAATATTGTCAGTCAATGTAGTGAAGGTCTGGTCAGTATTATTATGGTCAATCATAATGTAGTAAAGGTCTGGTCAGTCATAATGTAGTAAAGGTCTGGTCAGTGTATGGTCAGTCATAATGTAGTAAAGGTCTGGTCAGTCATAATGTAGTAAAGGTCTGGTCAGTGTATGGTCAGTCATAATGTAGTGAAGGTCTGGTCAGTGATAATATGGTCAATCGTAATGTATTAAAGGTCTGGTCAGTGATAATATGGTCAATCATAATGTAGTAAAGGTATGGTCAGTCATAATGTAGTAAAGGTCTGGTCAGTGATAATATGGTCAGTCATAATGTAGTAAAGGTCTGGTCAGTGTATGGTCAGTCATAATGTAGTAAAGGTCTGGTCAGTGATAATATGGTCAGTCATAATGTAGTAAAGGTCTGGTCAGTGATAATATGGTCAATCATAATGTAGTAAAGGTCTGGTCAGTCATAATGTATTAAAGGTCTGGTCAATCATAATGTAGTAAAGGTCTGGTCAGTCATAATGTAGTAAATGTCTGGTCAATCATAATGTAGTAAAGGTCTGGTCAGTCATAATGTATTAAAGGTCTGGTCAGTGATAATATGGTCAATCATAATGTAGTAAAGGTCTGGTCAGTCATAATGTAGTAAATGTCTGGTCAATCATAATGTAGTAAAGGTCTGGTCAGTCATAATGTAGTAAAGGTCTGGTCAGTAATAATGTAGTAAAGGTCTGGTCAGTGTATGGTCAGTCATAATGTAGTAAAGGTCTGGTCAATGATAATATGGTCAGTCATAATGTAGTAAAGGTCTGGTCAGTGATAATATGGTCAATCATAATGTAGTAAAGGTCTGGTCAGTCATAATGTATTAAAGGTCTGGTCAATCATAATGTAGTAAAGGTCTGGTCAGTCATAATGTAGTAAATGTCTGGTCAATCATAATGTAGTAAAGGTCTGGTCAGTCATAATGTATTAAAGGTCTGGTCAGTGATAATATGGTCAATCATAATGTAGTAAAGGTCTGGTCAGTCATAATGTAGTAAATGTCTGGTCAATCATAATGTAGTAAAGGTCTGGTCAGTCATAATGTAGTAAAGGTCTGGTCAGTCATAATGTAGTAAATGTCTGGTCAATCATAATGTAGTAAAGGTCTGGTCAGTGTATGGTCAGTCATAATGTAGTAAAAGTCTGGTCAGTGTATGGTCAGTCATAATGTAGTAAAAGTCTGGTCAGTGTGTGGTCAGTCATAATGTAGTAAAAGTCTGGTCAGTGTGTGGTCAGTCATAATGTAGTAAAGGTCTGGTCAGTGTGTGGTCAGTCATAATGTAGTAAAGGTCTGGTCAGTGTATGGTCAGTCATAATGTAGTAAAGGTCTGGTCAGTGATAATATGGTCAGTCATAATGTAGTAAATGTCTGGTCAGTCATAATGTAGTAAAGGTCTGGTTAGTCATAATGTAGTAAAGGTCTGGTCAGTGATAATATGGTCAGTCATAGTGTAGCAAAGGTCTGGTCAGTCATAATGTAGTCAATCATAATGTAGTAAAGGTCTGGTCAGTCATAATGTAGTCAGTCATAATGTAGCACATGCGTTTTCTTACCAACGACTTGCGGCAGCGTGAAGGCCTCCAGTTCCAGCATGATGGTTCCTTTCTCGATGCAAGTCCGGAGCTCCATCAGGCTGTGGAGCGACAGCGTGGCCACGTGGGGTTTACTCCAACGCTCTCCTCCCTTCTCCACCTTCTCCTCAAACTTGATCCACCTGGGGGGGACATGACAGGTTTCACCATTCATATACCTTGTTATATTACACCATCTTCATATACCAAGCATGTAACAGTGCAAGATGTCAGTAGAGCAATATTACAAGCTAAACAGTTTATTAAAGGCATCTTAATAACTTCTACGAGATCAGTGTCCCCCCTGCGGGATGGTTGAGCTAACGTAAGCTAATGTGATTAGCATGAGGTTGTAAGTAACAAGAACATTTCCCAGGACATAGACATATCTGATATGGACAGAAAGCTTAAATTCTTGTTAATCTAACTGCACTGTCCAATTTACAGTAGCTATGACAGTGAAATAATCCATGCTATTGTTTGAGGAGAGTGCACAATTATGAACTTGAAAATGTATTAATAAACCAATTAAGCACATTTGGGCAGTCTTGATACAACATTTTGAACAGATATGCAATGGGTCATTGGATCGGTCTAAAATTTTGCACATGCACTGCTGCCATCTAGTGGCCAAAATATAACTTGTGCCTGGGCTGGAAGAATACATAATGGCCTTTCTCTTGCATTTCAAAGATGATGATACAAAACAAACAGAAAAAGACATGTTTTTTTTGTATTATCTACTATCAAATCTAATGTCTTATATTCTTATATTCATTTCACATTTCCACAAACTTAAAAGTTTTTCCTTTCAAATGGTATCAAGAATATGCATATCCTTTCAAGAGTATTTTAACAATGCATCGTTCCTACAATAGCTGAAGATGTAACATGCATTTCCCAAAACGCCACGCAGAGGCAACGTTCCCCATGTCCATCATCGAGTCATATGTTGATACTGATAGATTCTAAAAAGACCCAGTGCATTGGGCTTCTGGTTTCAAATTAGAATGATTCTACAATGTCGATGACGGATCAGCTCTGAGTAATATATGATTATCTAACACTGCTAATAGCCATTTTGAGGCAGATTTTTCTATTAATGCTTCAATAACGCACTGAATCACAGATTGTGGTTACACATCATGAAATACAGTATATTGAGGCAAAAAGTACATATTCTAGCTACAGTAGCCTACAATTAGAAAAAATAACTCGATTGAACATAACATGTATTTCAATAGCCCATGATTGAGATCACTTTGAGATATCAGCTGATGTAAGAAGGGCTTTATGAATACATAACATGTATTTCATAGCCCATGATTGAGATCACTTTGAGATATCAGCTGATGTAAGAAGGGCTTTATGAATACATAACATGTATTTCAATAGCCCATGATTGAGATCACTTTGAGATATCAGCTGATGTAAGAAGGGCTTTATGAATACATAACATGTATTTCAATAGCCCATGATTGAGATCACTTTGAGATATCAGCTGATGTAAGAAGGGCTTTATGAATACATAACATGTATTTCAATAGCCCATGATTGAGATTGTAAGGTGATAAATAATATGTACATAAAGATATATGAATGAGTGATGGTACAGAGCGGCATAGGCAAGATACAGTAGATGGTACCGCTTCCGGTTTGGAGCGAGTGGTCGCATAGGCGCGTCGCTCCCGCAGGTAGTATAACTTTTTACATTTCATTATATTTCATTATTGCACAACGGTTTGATTTGTCTAATCTTAGCAATTTCTTCTCAGCTAGCTACATAGCCGTCTTTATATCAAAGATAATTGCGTAATTATCGTATTTCGCCGTCCTAACGTAGTCTTCACTAGCCAGCTAGCTAACGTCCACTGATTAGCTGCACTGGGAAAACTATTACACTCAACTGAACGACTTGATCAGTGTAGTGTTAGCTAGCTACATAGCTGTCTTTGCTGTCTTCGTATCTTCGTTCCAAGATAATTGTGTTGTTTAGGTTTAGAGTGTGTAGTCTTAGAGTGATTACCTTAATTTACCGAGGTTAGCTAGCCAGCTATTTGTCGTCCTTAACGTAGGAGACTCTGCTAGCTAGCCAACAGCTAGCCAACGCTAGCCAATGTCTTCTGAATAGAACTCAACAACCCGGTCGCATTCACAGGTAGTATCACATTTTCATTTCATTTCATTACAGTACAACGGTTTGATTTGTTTGATCGTAGCTAGCTACATAGCTAGTTACATAGCCGTCTTTGTATCAAAGATAATTGTGTAGTCTAGAGCGATTTTCTAGGTTAGCTAGCCAGCTATTGTCGTTCTTTTAACACAACGTAACGTAAACAACACTACTAGCTAGCCAGCTAGCCCCCGAATAGCAGCACTGCAGAAACTATTACACTCAACGGAACGACTTGATTAGTGTAGTGTCAACAACGCACCCACTGCCAGCTAGCCTACTTCAGCAGTACTGTATCATTTTAATCATTTTAGTCAATAAGATTCTTGCTACGTAAGCTTAACTTTCTGAACATTCGAGACGTGTAGTCCACTTGCCATTCCAATCTCCTTTGCATTAGCGTAGCCTCTTCTGTAGCCTGTTAACTATGTGTCTGTTTATCCCTGTTCTCTCCTCTCTGCACAGACCATACAAACGCTCCACACCGCGTGGCCGCAGCCACCCTAATCTGGTGGTCCCAGCGCGCACGACCCACGTGGAGTTCCAGGTCTCCGGTAGCCTCTGGAATTGCCGATCTGCGGTCAACAAGGCAGAGTTCATCTCAGCCTATGCCTCCCTCCAGTCCCTCGACTTCTTGGCACTAACGGAAACATGGATCACCACAGACAACACTGCTACTCCTACTGCTCTCTCTTCGTCCGCCCACGTGTTATCGCACACCCCGAGAGCTTCTGGTCAGCGGGGTGGTGGCACCGGGATCCTCATCTCTCCCAAGTGGTCATTCTCTCTTTCTCCCCTTACCCATCTGTCTATCGCCTCCTTTGAATTCCATGCTGTCACAGTTACCAGCCCTTTCAAGCTTAACAAGCTTAACATCCTTATCATTTATCGCCCTCCAGGTTCCCTCGGAGAGTTCATCAATGAGCTTGATGCCTTGATAAGCTCCTTTCCTGAGGACGGCTCACCTCTCACAGTTCTGGGCGACTTTAACCTCCCCACGTCTACCTTTGACTCATTCCTCTCTGCCTCCTTCTTTCCACTCCTCTCCTCTTTTGACCTCACCCTCTCACCTTCCCCCCTACTCACAAGGCAGGCAATACGCTCGACCTCATCTTTACTAGATGCTGTTCTTCCACTAACCTCACTGCAACTCCCCTCCAAGTCTCCGACCACTACCCTGTATCCTTTTCCCTCTCGCTCTCATCCAACACCTCCCACACTGCCCCTACTCGGATGGTATCGCGCCGTCCCAACCTTCGCTCTCTCTCCCCCGCTACTCTCTCCTCTTCCATCCTATCATCTCAAACCTTCTCCAACCTATCTCCTGATTCTGCCTCCTCAACCCTCCTCTCCTCCCTCTCTGCATCCTTTGACTCTCTATGTCCCCTATCCTCCAGGCCGGCTCGGTCCTCCCCTCCCGCTCCGTGGCTCGATGACTCATTGCGAGCTCACAGAATAGGGCTCCGGGCAGCCGAGCGGAAATGGAGGAAAACTCGCCTCCCTGCGGACCTGGCATCCTTTCACTCCCTCCTCTCTACATTTTCCTCCTCTGTCTCTGCTGCTAAAGCCACTTTCTACCACGCTAAATTCCAAGCATCTGCCTCTAACCCTAGGAAGCTCTTTGCCACCTTCTCCTCCCTCCTGAATCCTCCTCCTCCCCCCCCCTCCTCCCTCTCTGCAGACGACTTCGTCAACCATTTTGAAAAGAAGGTCGACGACATCCGATCCTCGTTTGCTAAGTCAAACGACACCGCTGGTTCTGCTCACACTGCCCTACCCTGTGCTCTGACCTCTTTCTCCTCTCGCTCTCCAGATGAAATCTTGCGTCTTGTGACGGCCGGCCGCCCAACAACCTGCCCGCTTGACCCTATCCCCTCCCCTCTTCTCCAGACCATTTCCGGAGACCTTCTCCCTTACCTCACCTCGCTCATCAACTCATCACTGACCGCTGGCTACGTCCCTTCCGTCTTCAAGAGAGCGAGAGTTGCACCCCTTCTGAAAAAACCTACACTCGATCCCTCCGATGTCAACAATTACAGACCAGTATCCCTTCTTTCTTTTCTCTCCAAAACTCTTGAACGTGCCGTCCTTGGCCAGCTCTCCCGCTATCTCTCTCTGAATGACCTTCTTGATCCAAATCAGTCAGGTTTCAAGACTAGTCATTCAACTGAGACTGCTCTCCTCTGTATCACGGAGGCGCTCCGCACTGCTAAAGCTAACTCTCTCTCCTCTGCTCTCATCCTTCTAGATCTATCGGCTGCCTTCGATACTGTGAACCATCAGATCCTCCTCTCCACCCTCTCCGAGTTGGGCATCTCCGGCGCGGCCCACGCTTGGATTGCGTCCTACCTGACAGGTCGCTCCTACCAGGTGGCGTGGCGAGAATCTGTCTCCTCACCACGCGCTCTCACCACTGGTGTCCCCAGGGCTCTGTTCTTGGCCCTCTCCTATTCTCGCTATACACCAAGTCACTTGGCTCTGTCATAACCTCACATGGTCTCTCTTATCATTGCTATGCAGACGACACACAATTAATCTTCTCCTTTCCCCCTTCTGATGACCAGGTGGCGAATCGCATCTCTGCATGTCTGGCAGACATATCAGTGTGGATGACGGATCACCACCTCAAGCTGAACCTCGGCAAGACGGAGCTGCTCTTCCTCCCGGGGAAGGACTGCCCGTTCCATGATCTCGCCATCACGGTTGACAACTCCATTGTGTCCTCCTCCCAGAGCGCTAAGAACCTTGGTGTGATCCTGGACAACACCCTGTCGTTCTCAACCAACATCAAGGCGGTGGCCCGTTCCTGTAGGTTCATGCTCTACAACATCCGCAGAGTACGACCCTGCCTCACACAGGAAGCGGCGCAGGTCCTAATCCAGGCACTTGTCATCTCCCGTCTGGATTACTGCAACTCGCTCTTGGCTGGGCTCCCTGCCTGTGCCATTAAACCCCTTCAACTCATCCAGAACGCCGCAGCCCGTCTGGTGTTCAACCTTCCCAAGTTCTCTCACGTCACCCCGCTCCTCCGTTCTCTCCACTGGCTTCCAGTTGAAGCTCGCATCCGCTACAAGACCATGGTGCTTGCCTACGGAGCTGTGAGGGGAACGGCACCTCAGTACCTCCAGGCTCTGATCAGGCCCTACACCCAAACAAGGGCACTGCGTTCATCCACCTCTGGCCTGCTCGCCTCCCTACCACTGAGGAAGTACAGCTCCCGCTCAGCCCAGTCAAAACTGTTCGCTGCTCTGGCCCCCCAATGGTGGAACAAACTCCCTCACGACGCCAGGACAGCGGAGTCAATCACCACCTTCCGGAGACACCTGAAACCCCACCTCTTTAAGGAATACCTAGGATAGGATAAGTATTCCCCCCCTCCTTTAAGATTTAGATGCACTATCATAAAGTGACTGTTCCACTGGATGTCATAAGGTGAATGCACCAATTTGTAAGTCGCTCTGGATAAGAGCGTCTGCTAAATGACTTAAATGTAATGTAAAATGTAAATGGTATTGAGTACAGTATATACATATGAGATGAGTATGTAAACAAAGTGGCATAGTTTAAAGTGGCTAGTGACACATGTATTACATAAAGATGCAGTAGATAATATAGAGTACAGTATATACATAGACATATGAGATGAATAATGTAGGGTATGTAAACATTATATTAGGTAGCATTGTTTAAAGTGGCTAGTGATATATTTTACATCATTTCCCATCAATTCCCATTATTAAAGTGGCTGGAGTTGAGTCAGTGTGTTGGCAGCAGGCACTCAATGTTAGTGGTGGCTGTTTAACAGTCTGATGGCCTTGAAGCTGTTTTTCAGTCTCTCGGTCCCAGCTTTGATGCACCTGTACTGACCTCGCCTTCTGGATGATAGCGGGGTGAACAGGCAGTGGCTCAGGTGGTTAATAATAATAATAATAATATATGCCATTTAGCAGACGCTTTTATCCAAAGCGACTTACAGTCATGTGTGCATACATTCTACGTATGGGTGGTCCCGGGAATCAAACCCACTACCCTGGCGTTACAAGCGCCATGCTCTACCAACTGAGCTACAGAAGGACCTTGATGATCTTTATGGCCTTCCTGTAACATCGGGTGGTGTAGGTGTCCTGGAGGGCAGGTAGTTTGCCCCCGGTGATGCGTTGTGCAGACCTCACTACCCTCTGGAGAGCCTTACGGTTGTGGGCGGAGCAGTTGCCGTACCAGGCGGTGATACAGCCCGCCAGGATACTCTCGATTGTGCATCTGTAGAAGTTTGTGAGTGCTTTTGGTGACAAGCCAAATTTCTTCAGCCTCCTGAGGTTGAAGAGGCGCTGCTGCGCCTTCTTCACGATGCTGTCTGTGTGGGTGGACCAATTCAGTTTGTCTGTGATGTGTATGCCGAGGAACTTCAAACTTGCTACCCTCTCCACTACTGTTCCATCGATGTGGATAGGGGGGTGTTCCCTCTGCTGTTTCCTGAAGTCCACAATCATCTCCTAAGTTTTGTTGACGTTGAGTGTGAGGTTATTTTCCTGACACCACACTCCGAGGGCCCTCACCTCCTCCCTGTAGGCCGTCTCGTCGTTGTTGGTAATGAAGCCTACCAATGTTGTGTCGTCCGCAAACTTGATGATTGAGTTGGAGGCCAGTAACCAAAAGGTTGCTGGTTTGCGTCCCTGAGCCAACTGGGTGAAAAATCTGTTGATGTACCTTGAGCAAGGTACTTAACCCCAATTGCTCCTGTAAGTCACTCTGGATACGTGCTTCTACTAAAATGTCAAATGTATTAAAAAAATGAGTGGCAATCTTCTGCGAAAGGGCAAAAACACATTAACAAATCACTTAGCTGTTCTATGAGTGGTCTGATGCTGTCAGTAAATAACAAGTGTTTTCAAGTGCAATTTCAGTAACAATGGTTTTGGGAAACAGCTTGGAGGTTTAATCATGCTCCGCGAAGGTTCTAACAATGAACTTAGCCTTAAGCTTAGATCCTGGTCCATAACCTTGATCAACACTTTAAATAGCCCAGCTGTAAAGACATTGTAAAAACTAGGCTACTTTTGATCTAACGACACATTGGAAGAATCAAGGAGAAGGAGAGAGTGATTAAATACTATGTTTGATCTCTGAAGTCCACCGGAGAAATACTGTTCTGATCTGAACACTGAGTTCAGTGGGATGATTAACCCTTACCCTAATTACTGTTGATTAATCCTACCCTAATTACTGTTGATTAACCCTAACCCTAATTACTGTTGATTAAATACTATGTTTGATCTCTGAACCCTAATTACTGTTGATTAAATACTATGTTTGATCTCTGAAGTCCACCGGAGAAATACTGTTCTGATCTGAACAGTGAGTTCAGTGGGATGATTAACCCTTACCCTAATTACTGTTGATTAATCCTACCCTAATTACTGTTGATTAACCCTAACCCTAATTACTGTTGATTAAATACTATGTTTGATCTCTGAAGTCCACCGGAGAAATACTGTTCTGATCAGAACAGTGAGTTCAGTGGGATGATTAATCCTACCCTAATTACTGTTGATTAACCCTAACCCTAATTACTGTTGATTAAATACTATGTTTGATCTCTGAAGTCCACCGGAGAAATACTGTTCTGATCAGAACAGTGAGTTCAGTGGGATGATTAAACCTAACCCTAATTACTGTTGATTAAACCTAACCCTAATTACTGTTGATTAACCCTAACCCTAATTACTGTTGATTAACCCTAACCCCAATTACTGTTGATTAACCCTAACCCTAATTACTGTTAATGAACCCTAACCCTAATTACTGTTGATTAACCCCAACTCTAATAACAGTTGATGAGCTGCACCTGGTGCTGAGCTGAGTGGAAGAGGAACATTGCACATTATAAAACTGTCCTCAATAGAGCCCCACACTGGACGTGTCATAATACCAATAAAACCTAAAGGCCAAACAGGCTACCAATCATTTTTCCTCCATTCCTTAATCAATTAGGGGATTGGATTTTAGAAACACTTAAAATTGGCACGACCTGACCTTAGTTATCTTTATTATTTTGGTTAGGTCAGGGTGTGACGAGGGTGGTATGTGTGTTTTTTGGCATGTCTAGTGTTTTTTGTATATCTATAGGGTTTTGGTTTGTCTAGGTAAATGTAGGTCTATGGTGGCCTGAATCGGTTCCCAATCAGAGGCAGCTGTTTATCGTTGTCTCTGATTGGGGATCCTATTTAGGTTGCCATATATATTTGGCTCTTTTTGTATTTAAATTATTTTACTTTAGTTTATTTAGTAAATATTTTCTTAACCCTATTTTCTTCAAATCAAATTGTATTTGTCACATGCACCAAATACAACCTTACCATGAAATGCTTAATTACAAGCCCTTAACCAACAATGCAGTTCAATAAATAGAGTTAATAAAATATTTACTAAATAAACTAAGGTTAAAAAAATCTAATCAATCAAAAAGCAACACAAGAAATGTACATAACAATAATGAGGCTATATACAGGGGCTACCGATACTGAGTCAATGTGCGGGGGCACTGATTAGTCGAGGTAATTGTAAATTCACTTTGCATAGATGATAAACAGCAAACTGGGTGGGGGGGGTAAATGTAAATTGTCCGGGTGGCCATTTCATTAGTTGTTCAGCAGTCTTATGGCTTGGGTGTAGAAGCTGTTAAGGAGCCTTTTGCTCCTAGACTTGGCAGTCTGGTACCTCTTGCTATGCCGTAGCAGAGAGAAGAGTCTATGACTTTGGTGTCTGGAATCTTGGACAATTTGTCAGGGCACAGACTGTGAGAGGCTAAACGCTGTTCACCTGCCTCCCGTTCCTCTTCGGAGCCACGCACCATTTCCCACAATCCTGTCTTCCTCTGACACAGCCTAGCATATAGGTCCTGGATGTCAGGAAGCTTGGCCCCAATAATGTACTGGGCCATTTACAGTACCCTCTGTAGCGCCTTACGGTCAGATAGGTCTCAGGTCTCCTCCCTATAGGCTGTATCATCATTGTCGGTGTCGGTGACTGTTGTGTCATCAGCAAACTTAATGATGGTGTTGGAGTCGTGCTCGGCCATGCAGTCGTGGGTGAACAGGGAGTACAGGAGGGAACTAAGCACGCACCCCTGAGGGGTCCCAGTGTTGAGGATCAGCATGTCAGATGTGTTGTTGCCTACTCCTAACACCTGGGGGCGGACCATCAGGAAGTCCAGGATACAGTTGCAGAGGGAGGTGTTTAGTCCCTGGGTCTTTAGTTTAGTGATGAGATGTGTGGGCACTATGGTGTTGAACGCTGAGCGGTAATCAATGAACAGCATTCTCACATAGGTGTTCCTTTTGGGTTAGGGTTAGGGTGAGAAAGGGCAGTGTGGAGTGTGATTGAGATTGTGTCATCTGTGGATCTGTTGGGACAGTAAGCTAACTGGAGAGGGTCTAGGGTTTCTGGCATGATGGTGTTGATGTGAATCATGACCAGCCTTTCAAAGCACTTCATGGCTGCTACGGGGCGGTAATCATTTAGGCAGGTTAGCTTCGCTTTCTTGGGTACAGGGATTACGGTGGTCTGCTTGAAACATGTGGGTATTACAGACTCGGGTGCCTAACGACACACCCTCAGCTCCTGTAATTATGCCTAGTGACACCCTCTCAGATAGTTCAGAGGTGGCCAATCCTGACTTGGGAATTCTTATCACACAACTCGCTCATCAGATAGGACTGTCTAGATCAGCTCAGATTAGGAAGGAAGGTGAGAGGAAGGAGGGTAGAGGGGCACATGCTCAGAGCACCAGCGCAAGCCAGACTGCTATTGACTCCCTGTAAACAACGCTGGGTAGCTACATTGACTCCCTACTCATTCGATCTAAAGCATATCAAAGGGACAAAGAACATTGTGGCTGACGCCCTCAGTAGGGACCCATTTGCCAAGTTAGTTAGTCACAGGTTGATCAGTGAGAACTATGGCAGTCTGCTTGCTGAAGCCAATGCTATAGGGGAAGACTGGAATCAAGATGTGTTTTGCTTGAAGGTCCAGAGTCACATAGTGAAAAAACAAGCTGGGAAAATCTCTGGAAATCAGTCCGACAGCTGTCCTTTAACCTGTGTCTCTGCAGTAGTGAAAGCAATCTGTGAAGTCTATAATTAGTGGGCTGTAGCGACTGAAGCTCGAGCGGTTCAGTTAGCGCAGTCTGTGCAACAACTCATATCTCCAGGCCAAGACTCCCTTCCTGCGATATCTTTCGAGGAGCTTCAGCGGAGCCAAGAACTTGATCCTACAATTTCAAGGGCTATCCTGTTTGTCAAACGCAAAAGACGGCCTTCAAGACGAGAGATGGATGGATTTAATTCACAAAGCCTTGCAAACATCAAGCAGTGGGAAAAGCTCAGGGTCCAAGATGGAGTGCTTTACAGGGTGACAAATGACCCTTTGAGCAAACAAAAGACACATCAGTATGTGCTGCCCAAAAGTATGAAGGATAAAGCATTGAGTGGTGTGCATGACCTTGCCTTCTTAATTTGGCAAGGCAACATTTATTCTGGCCCAAGATGGAGCATTATGTGAAGGAGTATGACAAGTGCTGTCGGAGATGCATCCTGGCTACGTCTCCTGAGCCGTCTGCTCGAGCTCACCTTGAAAGCATCAAAACGCTTATAGAGTTAGTATGTCTCTACCTTTGGAGTTCTGAGGACAACAAGCAGCCCTCAGTGGATGTACAGTGGTTCTTATTTTAAAAGTTAAGAATTTATGGTGCCATTCTGTCATTGCACCACACTACCTTCGAGGGGGAGTTAGAACACTGATCTATCGGTAGTCTAAACTGTGGCAATTAATGGAGGTGTTTTCAGTCTGAGAGTCTCTCCTCTGGCACAAGAGTCCTGCATCAGGCAACAACAACAACTGTCAGTGGTCATGGAGTTGAGATAACTTTTTTAAATTTAAACAGGAAAGTCAGTTAATTTCATATGGCTGCAGGGGCAGTATTGAGTAGCTTGGATGAAAAGGTGTCCACTGTAAACAGCCAGCTCCTCAATCTCAGTTGCTAATATATGCATAGTATTATTAGTATTGGATAGAACACACTCTAAAGTTTCCAAAATTGTCAAAATATTGTCTGTGAGCATAACAGAACTGACATTGCAGGTGAAACCCTGAGGAAAATCTAAACAGGAAGTGGCTTCTATTTTGAAAACTCCATGTCCCATAGCTTCCCTTTGCTGGATTTAAAGGGATATGAAACAGATTCCTTTTCCTATCGCTTCCTCAAGGTGTCAACAGTCTTCAGACATAGTTTCAGGCTTTTATTTTGAAAAAATGAGCCAGAACGATAACATCACGTCAAGTGGTCACATGAGTTTTGCTTGCGCAACAGAATTCGGACAGCCATTTCCTTTCCCTCTCCTACTGTGAAAGACATTTGCGGTTGATATATTATCGATTATATATTTTAAAAACAACCTGAGGATTGATTATAAAAAAAGTTTGACAAGTTTCTGTGGACATAATGTAAACTATTTGGAATTTTTGTCTGCGTTGTCTTGACCGCTCTTTCCTGTGGATTTCTGAACATAACGCGACAAACAAACGGAGGTATTTTGGATATAAAAATCATCTTTATGGAACAAGCGGAACATTTGTTGTGTAAATGGGAGTCTCGTGAGTGAAAACATCCGAAGATCATCAAAGGTAAACTATTAATTTGATTGCTTTTCTGATTTTCGTGACCGACCTACCTGATGTTAAATGTATTTAATGTTTTATCGTGTGATCGATAAACTTACACAAACGCTTTGATTGCTTTCGCTGTAAAGCATAATATCAAAATCTGACACGACAGGTGGATTAACAAAAGGCTAAGCTGTGTTTTCCTATATTGCACTTGTGATTTCATTCATTTATAGTAATATTTATTGTATGTAGCGCCATCTATTCAGCGGTTGTTGATGACACTTATCCCGATAGGGGGATTGCAGTTATTTACAATGACTGCCTAGGAACAGTGGGTTAACTGCCTTGTTCAGGGGCAGAACGACATGTTTACCATGTCAGCTCAGGGATTTTATCTAGCAACCTTTCAACCTTTCGGTTACTGGCCTAACGCTCTAACCACTAGGCTACCTGCCACCTTGGGTAAATACAAGTGGGGGAATTTCATTTGACATGTGGACTGACGATTTTCCCAAAAATAGGCATGGTGGGATTTTGGTACCCCCCCTCTCAAAAAAATAAATAAATTATTATAAATAACAAACTGGCTTTTATTTACAAATTAGTAAGAATTTCTCACCCCAAGTTCATGAATGGCCTTTTTCCCTTTATTCAGATTTCAATCACTCATTTTCGGTTATTTGAAACAAAATCATCTCCAAAATATCGCTACTTTTTAACCTGTTAAGCCCACCCGACACGCAGGCGTCTCATCTAGCCATCTGGAAATGCAAATGCACTACGCTAAATGCTAATAGCACTCGTTAAAACTCAAACGTTCATTAAACTTAAGCCTACCCCCTGCTTTTTCGAACATTCTGTTAAAAATCGCGCAACATTTCAGCATCCTGCTACTCATGCCAGGAATATAGTATATGCATATGATTAGTATGTGTGGATAGAAAACACTCTGACGTTTATAAAACTGGTTAAATCACGGCTGTGACTATAACAGAGCCTGTGTTTCATCGAAAGCGCAAGAAAAACTGATCACCGAAAACTGGGAAAAATATCCATGCGCCACTTGCATGTATTGTCTATGGGAAACCAAATTACATGGGGCTGAGATTGCAAGTCCTACAGCTTCCACACGATGTCGCCAGTCTTGTCAATTGCCTGGGCTTTGTTTCTTGGTCAACCGAGTAAGAGAGAGCCCATTCCTTCTGGTCTCCGACAGGATGTTTTGGAAGAGAGATTTCCGACCATGATTTGAAGACGTGGAGCTATTGAATACACATCGCCCCGTGATCAATTTGATAGATTATTAACATTTACTAATACCTAAAGTTGGATTACAAAAGTATTTTGAAGTGTTTTGTGAAAGTTTATCATCGACTTTTTTTATTTAAAAAATGACGTTGCTTTTTAAAACAGTCTTTTTTCCTGTATCACTCACTTTTCATAGATCAATATTTAGGGTAGATTTAATCGAAAAAAAGACCCAATAGTGATGTTTATGGGACATCTAGGAGTGCCAACAAAGAAGATCGTCAAAGGTAATGAATGTTTTATATTTTATTTCTGCGTTTTGTGTAGCGCCGGCTATACTAAATATTTTGATTACGTCCCCTTCAGGTATTTTGGGGTGTTGCATGCTATCAGATAATAGCTTCTCATGCTTTCGCCGAAAAGCATTTTAAAAATCTGACTTGTTGGCTGGATTCACAATGAGTGTAGCTTTAATTCAGTACCCTGCATGTGTGTTTTAATGAACGTTTGAGTTTTAACGAGTGCTATTAGCATTTAGTGTAGCGATTTGCATTTCCAGATTGCTAGATGAGACGCCTGCGTGTCAGGTGGACTTAACAGGTTGTTTTTGTTTTGTAGTTTTCTATTCAATGCCATTACAGTATCCATTGATTTAGGACTCAATTTGCAGTTCCTATGCCTTCCACTAGATGTCAACAGTCTTTAGAAATTGTTTCAGGCTTGTATTCTAATAAATTAGGGATTAAGACCAGTCTGAATGAGTGGACCCTGATGTGTTACAGAGCTTTTTCATGCGAAATCCTGAGAGAGTGCATTTCTTGTTTACCTTTTATAATGACGACATGATTGTCCAGTTTAAATATTATAGATCATTTAGGCTAAAAACAACCTGCGGATTGAATATCAACCTAATTTGGATTTTTTGTCTGGCTGTTTTGACTGCGTTTGAGCCTGTGGATTACAGAAGAAAATGCGCGAGGGATTAAGGGATAAATTTTATCTCTATTTCTGAGTTTTGTAACGCTTCTGCTTGGCTGGTTACTGTTTGTAATAATTTGTCAACTGGACTATGTTCTCAAATAATCGTAAGGTATGCTTTCGCCGTAAAGCATTTTTTAAATTTGACACCGTGGTTGGATTCACAAGAAGTGTAACTGACAGTTAGACTTACAGGTTATCTCGTTGTCTTTTGTTTGAATTGTTTATGTGTCCGCTGTGCGGGGGAAATGATAATACAAGCGAAACTACGTAGCTAATACTGTTGTAACGGGGATCGTTATTGTAGCAACACACCTTTGGAGGGAAGGCAATCCTGCGCTGCGTTAGCTAAGTTTTCATGTCATCGGGAGTAGTTCATAAAGGTTGAAGAGTATGTTAGGATGAAGTGTGAATTCATGCCAGGAATAATAAGTGTGAAGTTTGATTTCCTCCCTTCTGTAATAAGCAGCCAATGAGGTATTTGTTCCTTTATTCATGTGTTAATCTGAACCTGTTATAACGCCGGTTAAACTGTTATGTATGTAAGCACTTCAGAGTTATACCAAGCTAATAAGTCACTCGTAAGATAAGGTTGTAAGAGTGTGCTTAACTGTATTTTTCATTTACTTTATAGTTCTCACGGAAGGTGATAATTCTGACTAAAACTACAGAATAAAGCCGCCAGTTAAAATCAAGGAACGGTTGTGCTCGTGGTTACTGAAGGGAGCTACAAGAAGTTCATCTTTAAACCTATGTAAAATATGTTTTGTTTTCTGAATTTTTTCTAATGAGTATTTCTGTATTTGAATTTAACCCTCTGCAATCTCATTGGATGTTGGCCAGATGAGACGCTACCGACGCTACCCTAGAGAGGTTAAGAAATGTACCTTAATTAATTTGATTAATGTTATGGTGTTTCTATGTTATGGTGTTTCTAAAATTGAAAAATGAAACCCCCATTTTTCTGGAAAATATGGTGCTGTACAACGTAACCAGTCGGGAGTAGCTACTGTACTAGAGCAAAATAATCCTAACATTTCCACACCCTAATTGTAGGCTAACCAATACCCAAACAGAGATTCAGTGAAAATGTAAATCACATTGATTTATCAATACCAGTCCCTATGCTTGTTTTAGAGCGGCAAAAAACGGAGCTGAAATAGTTGACCACATATCATTCAGGGATATTTATTCCCATAGTAATTAATTTTGGATCCATAATTAACTAAACATCTGTATTACAATGGTAATGCAGGGTTAATAATAAATTAATATATTTTTCGGGGTTGATGCATTTTTTGTTGTGGCAAATCTGGTTTTAGAGTACTTAAAACAATGCATTTGGTAGACTCGGTAAGATGGACTCACTGACGGTTGAAGATGATAAGCGATCGTCAAAGGCAATCAACACCACTCTAATCAGTCAGAC
The DNA here is from genome assembly GCF_021184085.1 of Oncorhynchus gorbuscha. Taxonomy (NCBI): domain Eukaryota; kingdom Metazoa; phylum Chordata; class Actinopteri; order Salmoniformes; family Salmonidae; genus Oncorhynchus; species Oncorhynchus gorbuscha. The sequence goes on from NC_060176.1 coordinate 86,678,580, forward strand.
AGTTAAAAAATGTGTGTGGACTGGTCTAGGCTACCAGGTGACTGCAAGTGAAGAGGAAAATTATCCTAACATTTCCAAATAAAAATCTGACTGATTTATCAAGACCAGTCCCCATGCTCTGTCATTCAGTGATATTTATTCCCTGCTGATGGTGGAAATAAACATCTGCAGTTTGAAAGAGTATTTTTATCATTATTTTATTAAGGGAAGCATGAAGGTCTCCTGATTTAAACCCAAACTTGGTGCAAATGAAATGTAGATGAAATAATAATACATAATTACATTTAGAGAAATGGAGGATTCTAAATTAATATTTAAGAGGCATTTTGCGTTAGGGCAAATCTGATCTGTGAGAATATCTAAGGGGCTTTTATATAATTATAATGCAGGGTTAATAATAATCGCTTTGTTTAATAAAGAAGAAGTTACAGGTCTGTGAGAGGCAGAAATCTTGCTTGTTTGTAGGTGACCAAATACTTATCCCCCCCCCCATTACGATTTAGATGCACTATTGTAAAGTGACTGTTCCACTCGATGTCATAAGGTGAATGCGGAGAGGGAGCACACGTGACATTATACAGCTCGTTGAGTGCGGTCTTAGTGCCAGCACCAGCATCAGTTTGTGGTGATGAATAGACGCCATGAATAATATAGATGAGAACTCTCTTGGTAGAAAGTGTGGTCTACAGCTTATCATGAGGTATTCTACCTCAGATGAGCAATACCTCAAGACTTCTTTAATATTAGACATCATGCAACAGCAGTTATTGACAAATACACACCCCCGTCACTCGTCTTACCAGACAAAGCTACTCTGTCCTGCCGAAACACGGTGAAGTCAGCCAGCTCTATGTTATCCATTTCGTTGTTCAGCCAAGTCTTGATGAAACATAAAATATGACCGTTTTTAATGTCCCTTTGGTAGAATAGTCTCGATCGTAGATTATCAATTTTTTAGCTACCATCTTGACACCAGTGTTTATCTACCATCTTGACACCAGTTGGTATCTACCATCTTGACACCAGTGTTTATCTACCACCTTGACACCAGTGCTCAAACCACTAGGCTACACTGCCGCCCCGTTTATCTACCATGTTGACACCAGTGTTTATCTACCATGTTGACACCAGTGTTTATCTACCTTGTTGACACCAGTGTTTATCTACCATGTTGACACCAGTGTTTATCTACCATGTTGACACCAGTGTTTATCTACCATGTTGACCATAGTGTTTATCTACCATGTTGACACCAGTGTTTATCTACCATGTTGACACCAGTGTTTATCTACCATGTTGACACCAGTGTTTATCTACCATGTTGACCATAGTGTTTATCTACCATGTTGACACCAGTGTTTATCTACCATGTTGACCATGGTGTTTATCTACCATGTTGACACCAGTGTTTATCTACCATGTTGACCATAGTGTTTATCTACCATGTTGACACCAGTGTTTATCTACCATGTTGACACCAGTGTTTATCTACCATGTTGACCATAGTGTTTATCTACCATGTTGACACCTGTGTTTATCTGCCATGTTGACCATAGTGTTTATCTACCATGTTGACACCAGTGTTTATCTACCATGTTGACACCAGTGTTTATCTACCATGTTGACACCAGTGTTTATCTACCATGTTGACCATAGTGTTTATCTATGTTGACCATGTTTATCTACCACACCAGTGTTTATCTACCATGTTGACCATAGTGTTTATCTACCATGTTTTATCTACCATATTGACACCAGTGTTTATCTACCATACACCAGTGTTTATCTACCATGTTGACACCAGTGTTTATCTACCATGTTGACCATATCTACCATGTGTTTATCTACCATGTTGACACTACAGTGTTTTATCTACCATGTTGACACCAGTGTTTATCTACCATGTTGACACTACCATGTTGACACCAGTTTTATCTACCATGTTGACCATAGTGTTTATCTACCATGTTGACACCAGTGTTTATCTACCATGTTGACACCAGTGTTTATCTATGTTGACACCAGTGTTTATCTACCATGTTGACACCAGTGTTTATCTACCATGTTGACACCAGTGTTTATCTACCATGTTGACACCAGTGTTTATCTACCATGTTGACCATAGTGTTTATCTACCATGTTGACACCAGTGTTTATCTAC
>NC_060176.1:86680840-86703766 GCF_021184085.1 Oncorhynchus gorbuscha
TATCTACCATGTTGACACACAGTGTTTATCTACCATGTTGACACCAGTGTTTATCTACCATGTTGACACCAGTGTTTATCTACCACCTTGACACCAGTGCTCAAACCACTAGGCTACACTGCCGCCCCGTTTATCTACCATGTTGACACCAGTGTTTATCTACCATGTTGACACCAGTGTTTATCTACCTTGTTGACACCAGTGTTTATCTACCATGTTGACACCAGTGTTTATCTACCATCTTGACACCAGTTGACACCAGTGTTTATCTACCATCTTGACATAGTGTTTATCTACCATGTTGACACCAGTGTTTATCTACCATGTTGACACCAGTGTTTATCTACCATGTTGACACCAGTGTTTATCTACCATGTTGACCATAGTGTTTATCTACCATGTTGACACCAGTGTTTATCTACCTTGTTGACACCAGTGTTTATCTACCATGTTGACACCAGTGTTTATCTACCATGTTGACCACCAGTGTTTATCTACCATGTTGACACCAGTGTTTATCTACCATGTGACCAGTTATCTACCATGTTGACCATAGTGTTTATCTACCATGTTGACACCAGTGTTTATCTACCATGTTGACCATAGTGTTTATCTACCATGTTGACACCAGTGTTTATCTACCATGTTGACCATAGTGTTTATCTACCATGTTGACACCAGTGTTTATCTACCATGTTGATCTACATGGTGTTTATCTACCATGTTGACACCAGTGTTTATCTACCATGTTGACCATAGTGTTTATCTACCATGTTGACCATAGTGTTTATCTACCAGACACCAGTGTTTATCTACCATATTGACACCAGTGTTTATCTACCATGTTGACATAGTGTTTATCTACCATGTTGACACCAGTGTTTATCTACCATGTTGACACCAGTGTTTATCTACCATGTTGACACCAGTGTTTATCTACCATGTTGACACCAGTTGTTTATCTCCTATCTTGACACCAGTGTTTATCTACCATGACACCAGTGTTTATCTGACCATAGTGTTTATCTTCTATCTACCATATTGACACCAGTGTTTATCCATGTTGACACCAGTGTTTATCTACCATGTTGACACCAGTGTTTATCTACCATGTTGACACCAGTGTTTATCTACCATGTTGACACCAGTGTTTATCTACCATGTTGACCATAGTGTTTATCTACCATGTTGACACCAGTGTTTATCTACCATGTTGACACCAGTGTTTATCTACCATGTTGACACCAGTGTTTATCTACCATATTGACCATAGTGTTTATCTACCATGTTGACCACCAGTGTTTATCTTCTATGTTGACCATGTTTTATCTACCATGTTGACACCAGTGTTTATCTACCATGTTGACACCAGTGTTTATCTACCATGTTGACACCAGTGTTTATCTACCATGTTGACACCAGTGTTTATCTACCATGTTGACCATAGTGTTTATCTACCATGTTGACACCAGTGTTTATCTACCATGTTGACCATAGTGTTTATCTACCATGTTGACACCAGTGTTTATCTACCATGTTGACACCAGTGTTTATCTTTACTACCATGTTGACACCAGTGTTTATCTACCATGTTGACACCAGTGTTTATCTACCATGTTGACACCAGTGTTTATCTACCATGTTGACCATTGATCTACCATGTTGACTACCATGTGTTTATCTACCATGTTGACACCAGTGTTTATCTACCATGTTGACACCAGTGTTTATCTACCATGTTGACCATAGTGTTTATCTACCATGTTGACACCAGTGTTTATCTACCATGTTGACCAGTGTTTATCTACCATGTTGACACCAGTGTTTATCTACCATGTTGACACCAGTGTTTATCTACCATGTTGACCATAGTGTTTATCTACCATGTTGACACCAGTGTTTATCTACCATGTTGACACCAGTGTTTATCTACCATATTGACATGTTTATCTACCATGTGTTTTTATCTACCATGTTGACACCAGTGTTTATCTACCATGTTGACCATAGTGTTTATCTACCATGTTGACACCAGTGTTTATCTACCATGTTGACACCAGTGTTTATCTACCATGTTGACATCAGTGTTTATCTACCATGTTGACACCAGTGTTTATCTACCATGTTGACCATAGTGTTTATCTACCATGTGACACCAGTTTTATCTACCATGTTGACACCAGTGTTTATCTACCATGTTGACATAGTGTTTATCTACCATGTTGACCATAGTGTTTATCTACCATGTTGACACCAGTGTTTATCTACCATGTTTATCTACCACCATTGACACCAGTGTTTATCTACCATGTTGACCATAGTGTTTATCTACCATGTTGACACCAGTGTTTATCTACCATGTTGACACCAGTGTTTATCTACCATGTTGACACCAGTGTTTATCTACCATGTTGACCATGTGTTTATCTACCATGTTGACACCAGTGTTTATCTACCATGTTGACACCAGTGTTTATCTACCATGTTGACACCAGTGTTTATCTACCATGTTGACCATAGTGTTTATCTACCATGTTGACACCAGTGTTTATCTACCATGTTGACACCAGTGTTTATCTACCATGTTGACACCAGTGTTTATCTTATCTACCATGTTGACACCAGTGTTTATCTACCATGTTGACACCAGTGTTTATCTACCATATTGACACCAGTGTTTATCTACCATGTTGACACCAGTGTTTATCTACCATGTTGACACCAGTGTTTATCTACCATGTTGACCATAGTGTTTATCTACCATGTTGACACCAGTGTTTATCTACCATGTTGACCATAGTGTTTATCTACCATGTTGACACCAGTGTTTATCTACCATGTTGACCATGTTTTATCTACCATGTTGTGTTTATCTACCATGTTGACCATAGTGTTTATCACCAGTGTTTATCTACCATGTTGACACCAGTGTTTATCTACCATGTTGACACCAGTGTTTATCTACCATGTTGACACTACCATGTTGACACCAGTTTATCTACCATGTTGACACCAGTGTTTATCTACCATGTTGACACCAGTGTTTATCTACCATATTGTTGACTACTATGTTGACACCAGTGTTTATCTACCATGTTGACATGTTGACACCAGTGTTTATCTACCATGTTGACACCAGTGTTTATCTACCATGTTGACCATAGTGTTTATCTACCATGTTGACACCAGTGTTTATCTACCATGTTGACACCAGTGTTTATCTACCATGTTGACACCAGTGTTTATCTACCATGTTGACCATAGTGTTTATCTACCATATTGACACCAGTGTTTATCTACCATGTTGACACCAGTGTTTATCTACCATGTTGACACCAGTGTTTATCTACCATGTTGACACCAGTGTTTATCTACCATGACCATTGTTTATCTACCATGTTGACACCAGTGTTTATCTACCATGTTGACACCAGTGTTTATCTACCATGACCATTGTTTATCTACCATGTTGACACCAGTGTTTATCTACCATATTGACACCAGTGTTTATCTACCATGTTGACACCAGTGTTTATCTACCATGTTGACCATAGTGTTTATCTACCATGACACAGTGTTTATCTACCATGTTGACACCAGTGTTTATCTACCATGTTGACACCAGTGTTTATCTACCATGTTGACCATAGTGTTTATCTACCATGTTGACACCAGTGTTTATCTACCATGTTGACACCAGTGTTTATCTACCATGTTGACCATAGTGTTTATCTACCATGTTGACACCAGTGTTTATCTACCATGTTGACACCAGTGTTTATCTACCATGTTGACCATAGTGTTTATCTACCATGTTGACACCAGTGTTTATCTACCATGTTGACCATAGTGTTTATCTACCATGTTGACACCAGTGTTTATCTACCATGTTGACACCAGTGTTTATCTACCATGTTGACACCAGTGTTTATCTACCATGTTGACCATAGTGTTTATCTACCATGTTGACACCAGTGTTTATCTACCATGTTGACACCAGTGTTTATCTACCATGTTGACCATAGTGTTTATCTACCATGTTGACACCAGTGTTTATCTACCATGTTGACACCAGTGTTTATCTACCATGTTGACACCAGTGTTTATCTACCATGTTGACACCAGTGTTTATCTACCATGTTGACCATAGTGTTTATCTACCATGTTGACCATAGTGTTTATCTACCATGTTGACACCAGTGTTTATCTACCATGTTGACCATAGTGTTTATCTACCATGTTGACACCAGTGTTTATCTACCATGTTGACACCAGTGTTTATCTACCATGTTGACACCAGTGTTTATCTACCATGTTGACCATAGTGTTTATCTACCATGTTGACACCAGTGTTTATCTACCATGTTGACCATAGTGTTTATCTACCATGTTGACACCAGTGTTTATCTACCATGTTGACCATAGTGTTTATCTACCATGTTGACACCAGTGTTTATCTACCATGTTGACACCAGTGTTTATCTACCATATTGACCATAGTGTTTATCTACCATGTTGACACCAGTGTTTATCTACCATGTTGACACCAGTGTTTATCTACCATGTTGACACCAGTGTTTATCTACCATGTTGACACCAGTGTTTATCTACCATGTTGACACCAGTGTTTATCTACCATATTGACCATGTGTTTATCTACCATGTTGACACCAGTGTTTATCTACCATGTTGACCATAGTGTTTATCTACCATGACACCAGTGTTTATCTACCATGTTGACCATAGTGTTTATCTACCATGTTGACACCAGTGTTTATCTACCATGTTGACCATAGTGTTTATCTACCATGTTGACACCAGTGTTTATCTACCATGTTGATCATAGTGTTTATCTACCATGTTGACACCTGTGTTTATCTGCCATGTTGACCATAGTGTTTATCTACCATGTTGACACCAGTGTTTATCTACCATGTTGACACCAGTGTTTATCTACCATGTTGACACCAGTGTTTATCTACCATGTTGACCATAGTGTTTATCTACCATGTTGACACCAGTGTTTATCTACCATGTTGACCATAGTGTTTATCTACCATATTGACACCAGTGTTTATCTACCATGTTGACACCAGTGTTTATCTACCATGTTGACACCAGTGTTTATCTACCATGTTGACACCAGTGTTTATCTACCATGTTGACACCAGTGTTTATCTACCATGTTGACACCAGTGTTTATCTACCATGTTGACACCAGTGTTTATCTACCATGTTGACCACCAGTGTTTATCTACCATATTGACACCAGTGTTTATCTACCATGTTGACCATAGTGTTTATCTACCATGTTGACACCAGTGTTTATCTACCATGTTGACACCAGTGTTTATCTACCATGTTGACACCAGTGTTTATCTACCATGTTGACCATAGTGTTTATCTACCATGTTGACACCAGTGTTTATCTACCATGTTGACACCAGTGTTTATCTACCATGTTGACACCAGTGTTTATCTACCATGTTGACACCAGTGTTTATCTACCATGTTGACACCAGTGTTTATCTACCATGTTGACACCAGTGTTTATCTACCATGTTGACACCAGTGTTTATCTACCATGTTGACACCAGTGTTTATCTACCATGTTGACACCAGTGTTTATCTACCATGTTGACACCAGTGTTTATCTACCATGTTGACCATAGTGTTTATCTACCATGTTGACACCAGTGTTTATCTACCATGTTGACACCAGTGTTTATCTACCATGTTGACCATAGTGTTTATCTACCATGTTGACACCTGTGTTTATCTGCCATGTTGACCATAGTGTTTATCTACCATGTTGACACCAGTGTTTATCTACCATGTTGACCATGGTGTTTATCTACCATGTTGACACCAGTGTTTATCTACCATGTTGACCATAGTGTTTATCTACCATGTTGACACCAGTGTTTATCTACCATGTTGACCATAGTGTTTATCTACCATGTTGACACCAGTGTTTATCTACCATATTGACACCAGTGTTTATCTACCATATTGACCATAGTGTTTATCTACCATGTTGACACCAGTGTTTATCTACCATGTTGACACCAGTGTTTATCTACCATGTTGACACCAGTGTTTATCTACCATATTGACCATAGTGTTTATCTACCATGTTGACACCAGTGTTTATCTACCATGTTGACACCAGTGTTTATCTACCATGTTGACACCAGTGTTTATCTACCATATTGACCATAGTGTTTATCTACTATGTTGACACCAGTGTTTATCTACCATATTGACACCAGTGTTTATCTACCATATTGACCATAGTGTTTATCTACCATGTTGACACCAGTGTTTATCTACCATGTTGACCATGGTGTTTATCTACCATGTTGACACCAGTGTTTATCTACCATGTTGACCATAGTGTTTATCTACCATGATGACACCAGTGTTTATCTACCATGTTGACCATAGTGTTTATCTACCATGTTGACACCTGTGTTTATCTGCCATGTTGACCATAGTGTTTATCTACCATGTTGACACCAGTGTTTATCTACCATGTTGACACCAGTGTTTATCTACCATGTTGACACCAGTGTTTATCTACCATGTTGACCATAGTGTTTATCTACCATGTTGACACCAGTGTTTATCTACCATGTTGACCCTAGTGTTTATCTACCATGTTGACACCAGTGTTTATCTACCATGTTGACCATAGTGTTTATCTACCATGTTGACCATAGTGTTTATCTACCATGTTGACACCAGTGTTTATCTACCATGTTGACACCAGTGTTTATCTACCATGTTGACACCAGTGTTTATCTACCATGTTGACACCAGTGTTTATCTACCATGTTGACACCAGTGTTTATCTACCATGTTGACACCAGTGTTTATCTACCATGTTGACACCAGTGTTTATCTACCATGTTGACCACCAGTGTTTATCTACCATGTTGACACCAGTGTTTATCTACCATGTTGACACCAGTGTTTATCTACCATGTTGACACCAGTGTTTATCTACCATGTTGACACCAGTGTTTATCTACCATGTTGACCATAGTGTTTATCTACCATGTTGACACCAGTGTTTATCTACCATGTTGACACCAGTGTTTATCTACCATGTTGACACCAGTGTTTATCTACCATGTTGACCATAGTGTTTATCTACCATGTTGACACCAGTGTTTATCTACCATGTTGACACCAGTGTTTATCTACCATGTTGACACCAGTGTTTATCTACCATGTTGACACCAGTGTTTATCTACCATGTTGACACCAGTGTTTATCTACCATGTTGACATAGTGTTTATCTACCATGTTGACACCAGTGTTTATCTACCATGTTGACACCAGTGTTTATCTACCATGTTGACACCAGTGTTTATCTACCATGTTGACCATAGTGTTTATCTACCATGTTGACACCAGTGTTTATCTACCATGTTGACACCAGTGTTTATCTACCATGTTGACACCAGTGTTTATCTACCATGTTGACACCAGTGTTTATCTACCATGTTGACCATAGTGTTTATCTACCATGTTGACACCAGTGTTTATCTACCATGTTGACACCAGTGTTTATCTACCATGTTGACACCAGTGTTTATCTACCATGTTGACCATAGTGTTTATCTACCATATTGACACCAGTGTTTATCTACCATGTTGACACCAGTGTTTATCTACCATGTTGACCATGTTTATCTACCATGTTGACCCAGTGTTTATCTACCATGTTGACACCAGTGTTTATCTGCCATGTTGACACCAGTGTTTATCTACCATGTTGACCATAGTGTTTATCTACCATGTTGACACCAGTGTTTATCTACCATGTTGACACCAGTGTTTATCTACCATGTTGACCATAGTGTTTATCTACCATGTTGACACCAGTGTTTATCTACCATGTTGACACCAGTGTTTATCTACCATGTTGACACCAGTGTTTATCTACCATGTTGACACCATCTACCATGTGTTTATCTACCATGTTGACACCAGTGTTTATCTACCATGTTGACACCAGTGTTTATCTACCATGTTGACACCAGTGTTTATCTACCATGTTGACACCAGTGTTTATCTACCATGTTGACCTACCATGTTGTTTTATCTACCATGTTGACACCAGTGTTTATCTACCATGTTGACACCAGTGTTTATCTACCATGTTGACACCAGTGTTTATCTACCATGTTGACACCAGTGTTTATCTACCATGTTGACACCAGTGTTTATCTACCATGTTGACACCAGTGTTTATCTACCATGTTGACACCAGTGTTTATCTACCATGTTGACACCAGTGTTTATCTACCATGTTGACACCAGTGTTTATCTACCATGTTGACACCTGTGTTTATCTACCATGTTGACACCAGTGTTTATCTACCATGTTGACACCAGTGTTTATCTACCATGTTGACACCAGTGTTTATCTACCATGTTGACCATAGTGTTTATCTACCATGTTGACACCAGTGTTTATCTACCATGTTGACACCAGTGTTTATCTACCATGTTGACACCAGTGTTTATCTACCATGTTGACACCAGTGTTTATCTACCATGTTGACACCAGTGTTCCTCTGGCATGTTGGAACCAGCCTGTATCTGGCAGAGGCCCACCTCCACCCAAAACGTAGGAATTTATTACTCATCTTTTTAGGTGTCCAATTACTGAATTGTATTAACTTTAAAATATAAACTAAATATACTATGCTTTACTTTGAATCGTTAAATGTTATATTGAATGAATCTAATGAAGGTTGTGGGCTATAAGACCTCCTACCTGACTATTAGTTAGGTTAGGGTTAGAGTTAGACATCCTACCTGGCTGTCTCCTTCCACTCCATCTCCTGCCCATCCACAGAGAGCAGCTCATCCAAATCTGATCTGTGAGAATATCTAAGGGGCTTTTATATAATTATAATGCAGGGTTAATAATAATCGCTTTGTTTAATAAAGAAGAAGTTAAAGGTCTGTGAGAGGCAGAAATCTTGCTTGTTTGTAGGTGACCAAATACTTATCCCCCCCCTTTACGATTTAGATGCACTATTGTAAAGTGACTGTTCCACTCGATGTCATAAGGTGAATGCACCAATTTGTAAGTCGCTCTGGATAAGAGTGTCTGCTAAATGACTTTAATGTAAATGTACATTTTCCACCGTAATTTGCAAATAAATTCATTAAAAATCCTACAATGTGATTTTCTGGATTTTCTTTCCTCATTTTGTCTGTCATGGTTGAAGTGTACCTATGACGAAAATTACAGGCCTCTCTCATGTTTTTAAGTGGGATACCTTGCACAATTGGTGGCTAACTAAATACTTTTTTGCCCCACTGTATAGGGCAGGTAATCAAGGAAGTGATGGAGTCCAGGTGAGTGATGACGTGCAGGTGCGTGTAACAATGGTGACAGGTGTGCACCATAACAATTAGCCTGGTGACCGAGAGGCCGGAGAGGGAGCACACGTGACATTATACAGCTCGTTGAGTGCGGTCTTAGTGCCAGCACCAGCATCAGTTTGTGGTGATGAATAGACGCCATGAATAATATAGATGAGAACTCTCTTGGTAGAAAGTGTGGTCTACAGCTTATCATGAGGTATTCTACCTCAGATGAGCAATACCTCAAGACTTCTTTAATATTAGACATCATGCAACAGCAGTTATTGACAAATACACACCCCCGTCACTCGTCTTACCAGACAAAGCTACTCTGTCCTGCCGAAACACGGTGAAGTCAGCCAGCTCTATGTTATCCATTTCGTTGTTCAGCCAAGTCTTGATGAAACATAAAATATGACCGTTTTTAATGTCCCTTTGGTAGAATAGTCTCGACCGTAGATTATCAAGTTTGTTTTCCAGTGATTGCATGTTGGCCAATAATACAGAGTGTAGTGGTGGTTTACCTACTCATTTGCAAATACTTACAAGGCACCCTGCCCTCCTCCCCCGTTTTCTCAGTCTTTCCTACATGCTGATGACGGGGATTTGGGCCTTGTCTCGACAAAGTAGTATGTCCTTCGCTTCGCACTCTTTGTGAAAAAATCTTTGTCCAGTTCGAGGTAAGTAATCACTGTTCTGATGTCCAGATGCTCTTTTCAGTCATAAGAGACGGTAGCAGCAACATTATGTACACAATTATTTACAAACAATGAGAAAAAACAAACAAAATAGCCCAGTTGGTTCGGGACCAGTAAAACGGCAGCCCTCCCATCCGGCGACATTATGTGAATTATGCGTTGTTGGTTAAGGGCGTGTAAGTAATCATTTCACGGTAAGGTTGAATTTGGCGAATGTGAAAAATAAAAATGTATTTGACTTGATTCCTGTCATCAGGACGAATATCATTATCATTACCAATACCCAGTATACAGCCATAAAATGATTATTAATCCAATCAACAGCAACAGGGCGGACTAAAAAATCCCTTCGGTTACTAAAATGTCTTGGAGGAAAAATGTACTTTGTATACTAGTAGAGCTGTCCTCTTTAGCATGTTGGCAGCATGTTGACACCAGTGTTTATCTACCATCTTGACACCAGTTGGTATCTACCATCTTGACACCAGTTGGTATCTACCACCTTGACACCAGTGCTCAAACCACTAGGCTACACTGCCGCCCCGTTTATCTACCATGTTGACACCAGTGTTTATCTACCATGTTGACCTCAGTGTTTATCTACCATGTTGACACCAGTGTTTATCTACCATGTTGACACCAGTGTTTATCTACCATGTTGACACCAGTGTTTATCTACCATGTTGACACCAGTGTTTATCTACCATGTTGACACCAGTGTTTATCTACCATGTTGACACCAGTGTTTATCTACCATGTTGACACCAGTGTTTATCTACCATGTTGACCATAGTGTTTATCTACCATGTTGACACCAGTGTTTATCTATCATGTTGACCATAGTGTTTATCTACCATGTTGACACCAGTGTTTATCTACCATGTTGACCATAGTGTTTATCTACCATGTTGACCATAGTGTGTATCTACCATGTTGACACCAGTGTTTATCTACCATGTTGACACCAGTGTTTATCTACCATGTTGACCTCAGTGTTTATCTACCATGTTGACCATAGTGTTTATCTACCATGTTGACACCAGTGTTTATTTACCATGTTGACACCAGTGTTTATCTACCATGTTGACACCAGTGTTTATCTACCATGTTGACACCAGTGTTCCGGTTGGAGCGAGTGGTCGCATCTGCACGTCGCTCCAACGGGTAGTATAACTTTTTCATTACTTTTTCATTATATTTCATTATATCACAACGGTTTGATTTGTCTTATCTTAGCAATTTCTTCTCAGCTAGCTACATAGCCGTCTTTGTATCAAAGATAATTGCGTAATTATCGTATTTCGCCGTCCTAACGTAGTCTTCACTAGCCAGCTAGCTAACGTCCACTGATTAGCTGCACTGGAGAAACTGTTACACTCAACTGAACGACTTGATCAGTGTAGTGTTAGCTAGCTACATAGCTGTCTTTGCTGTCTTCGTATCATCGTATCATCGTATCCAAGATAATTGTGTTGTTTAGGTTTAGAGTGTGTAGTCTTAGAGTGATTATCTTAATTTACCGAGGTTAGCTAGCCAGCTATTTGTCGTCCTTAACGTAGGTGACTCTGCTAGCTAGCCAACAGCTAGCCAACGCTAGCCAACGTCTTCTGTATAGAACTCAACTACCCGGTCGCATTCACAGGTTGTATCACATTTTCACTTCATTTTCATTACAGTACAACGGTTTGATTTGTTTGATCGTAGCTAGCTACTTAGCTAGCTACATAGCCGTCTTTGTATCAAAGATAATTGTGTAGTCTAGAGCGATTTTCTAGGTTCGCTAGCCATCTATTGTCGTTCTTTTAACGCAACGTAACGTAAACAACACTGCTAGCTAGCCTGCTAGCCCCCGAATAGCAACACTGCAGAAACTATTACACTCAACGGAACGACTTGATTAGTGTAGTGTCAACAACGCACCCACTGCCAGCTGACCTACTTCAGCAGTACTGTATCATTTTAATCATTTTAGTCAATAAGATTCTTGCTACGTAGCTTAACTTTCTGAACATTCGAGACGTGTAGTCCACTTGTCATTCCAATCTCCTTTGCATTAGCGTAGCCTCTTCTGTAGCCTGTCAACTATGTGTCGGTTTATCCCTGTTCTCTCCTCTCTGCACAGACCATACAAACGCTCCTCACCACGTGGCGCGGCCACCCTACTCTGGTGGTCCCAGCGCGCACGACCCACGTGGAGTTCCAGGTCTCCGGTAGCCTCTGGAACTGCCAATCTGCGGTCAACAAGGCAGAGTTCATCTCAGCCCATGCCTCCCTCCAGTCCCTCGACTTCTTGGCCCTGACGGAAACATGGATCACCACAGACAACACTGCTACTCCTACTGCTCTCTCTTCGTCCGCCCACGTGTTCTCGCACACCCCGAGAGCGTCTGGTCAGCGGGGTGGTGGCACCGGGATCCTCATCTCTCCCAAGTGGTCATTCTCTCTTTCTCCCCTTACCCATCTGTCTATCGCCTCCTTTGAATTCCATGCTGTCACAGTTACTAGCCCTTTCAAGCTTAACATCCTTATCATTTATCGCCCTCCAGGTTCCCTCGGAGAGTTCATCAATGAGCTTGATGCCTTGATAAGCTCCTTTCCTGAGGACGGCTCACCTCTCACAGTTCTGGGCGACTTTAACCTCCCCACGTCTACCTTTGACTCTTTCCTCTCTGCCTCCTTCTTTCCACTCCTCTCCTCTTTTGACCTCACCCTCTCACCTTCCCCCCTACTCACAAGGCAGGCAATACGCTCGACCTCATCTTTACTAGATGCTGTTCTTCCACTAACCTCATTGCAACTCCCCTCCAAGTCTCCGACCACTGCCTTGTATCCTTTTCCCTCTCGCTCTCATCCAACACCTCCCACACTGCCCCTACTCGGATGGTATCGCGCCGTCCCAACCTTCGCTCTCTCTCCCCCGCTACTCTCTCCTCTTCCATCCTATCATCTCTTCCCTCCGCTCAAACCTTCTCCCACCTATCTCCTGATTCTGCCTCCTCAACCCTCCTCTCCTCCCTCTCTGCATCCCTTGACTCTCTATGTCCCCTATCCTCCAGGCCGGCTCGGTCCTCCCCTCCCGCTCCGTGGCTCGATGACTCATTGCGAGCTCACAGAACAGGGCTCCGGGCAGCCGAGCGGAAATGGAGGAAAACTCGCCTCCCTGCGGACCTGGCATCCTTTCACTCCCTCCTCTCTACATTTTCCTCCTCTGTCTCTGCTGCTAAAGCCACTTTCTACCACGCTAAATTCCAAGCTTCTGCCTCCAACCCTAGGAAGCTCTTTGCCACCTTCTCCTCCCTCCTGAATCCTCCGCCCCCTCCCCCCTCCTCCCTCTCTGCAGATGACTTCGTCAACCATTTTGAAAAGAAGGTCGACGACATCCGATCCTCGTTTGCTAAGTCAAACGACACCGCTGGTTCTGCTCACACTGCCCTACCCTGTGCTCTGACCTCTTTCTCCCTCTCTCTCCAGATGAAATCTCGCGTCTTGTGACGGCCGGCCGCCCAACAACCTGCCCGCTTGACCCTATCCCCTCCTCTCTTCTCCAGACCATTTCCGGAGACCTTCTCCCTTACCTCACCTCGCTCATCAACTCATCCCTGACCGTTGGCTACGTCCCTTCCGTCTTCAAGAGAGCGAGAGTTGCACCCCTTCTGAAAAAACCTACACTCGATCCCTCCGATGTCAACAATTATAGACCAGTATCCCTTCTTTCTTTTCTCTCCAAAACTCTTGAACGTGCCGTCCTTGGCCAGCTCTCCCGCTATCTCTCTCTGAATGACCTTCTTGATCCAAATCAGTCAGGTTTCAAGACTAGTCATTCAACTGAGACTGCTCTCCTCTGTATCACGGAGGCGCTCCGCACTGCTAAAGCTAACTCTCTCTCCTCTGCTCTCATCCTTCTAGATCTATCGGCTGCCTTCGATACTGTGAACCATCAGATCCTCCTCTCCACCCTCTCCGAGTTGGGCATCTCCGGCGCGGCCCACGCTTGGATTGCGTCCTACCTGACAGGTCGCTCCTACCAGGTGGCGTGGCGAGAATCTGTCTCCTCACCACGCGCTCTCACCACTGGTGTCCCCCAGGGCTCTGTTCTTGGCCCTCTCCTATTCTCGCTATACACCAAGTCACTTGGCTCTGTCATAACCTCACATGGTCTCTCTTATCATTGCTATGCAGACGACACACAATTAATCTTCTCCTTTCCCCCTTCTGATGACCAGGTGGCGAATCGCATCTCTGCATGTCTGGCAGACATATCAGTGTGGATGACGGATCACCACCTCAAGCTGAACCTCGGCAAGACGGAGCTGCTCTTCCTCCCGCGGAAGGACTGCCCGTTCCATGATCTCGCCATCACGGTTGACAACTCCATTGTGTCCTCCTCCCAGAGCGCCAAGAACCTTGGCGTGATCCTGGACAACACCCTGTCGTTCTCAACTAACATCAAGGCGGTGGCCCGTTCCTGTAGGTTCATGCTCTACAACATCCGCAGAGTACGACCCTGCCTCACACAGGAAGCGGCGCAGGTCCTAATCCAGGCACTTGTCATCTCCCGTCTGGATTACTGCAACTCGCTGTTGGCTGGGCTCCCTGCCTGTGCCATTAAACCCCTTCAACTCATCCAGAACGCCGCAGCCCGTCTGGTGTTCAACCTTCCCAAGTTCTCTCACGTCACCCCGCTCCTCCGTTCTCTCCACTGGCTTCCAGTTGAAGCTCGCATCCGCTACAAGACCATGGTGCTTGCCTACGGAGCTGTGAGGGGAACGGCACCTCAGTACATCCAGGCTCTGATCAGGCCCTACACCCAAACAAGGGCACTGCGTTCATCCACCTCTGGCCTGCTCGCCTCCCTACCACTGAGGAAGTACAGCTCCCGCTCAGCCCAGTCAAAACTGTTTGCTGCCCTGGCCCCCCAATGGTGGAACAAACTCCCTCACGACGCCAGGACAGCGGAGTCAATCACCACCTTCCGGAGACACCTGAAACCCCACCTCTTTAAGGAATACCTAGGATAGGTTAAGTAATCCCTCTCACCCCACCCCCCCTAAGTTTTAGATGCACTATTGTTAAGTGACTGTCCCACTGGATGTCATAAGGTGATTGCACCAATTTGTAAGTCGCTCTGGATAAGGTCGTCTGCTAAATGACTTAAATGTAATGATGTAAATGTTTATCTACCATGTTGACACCAGTGTTTATCTACCATGTTGACACCAGTGTTTATCTGCCATGTTGACACCAGTGTTTATCTACCATGTTGACACCAGTGTTTATCTACCATGTTGACCATAGTGTTTATCTACCATGTTGACACCAGTGTTTATCTACCATGTTGACACCAGTGTTTATCTACCATGTTGACACCAGTGTTTATCTACCATGTTGACACCAGTGTTTATCTACCATGTTGACCATAGTGTTTATCTACCATGTTGACACCAGTGTTTATCTACCATGTTGACACCAGTGTTTATCTACTATGTTGACATCAGTGTTTATCTGCCATGTTGACCATAGTGTTTATCTACCATATTGACACCAGTGTTTATCTACCATGTTGACACCAGTGTTTATCTACCATGTTGACACCAGTGTTTATCTACCATGTTGACACCAGTGTTTATCTACCATGTTGACCATAGTGTTTATCTACCATATTGACACCAGTGTTTATCTACCATGTTGACACCAGTGTTTATCTACCATGTTGACACCAGTGTTTATCTGCCATGTTGACCATAGTGTTTATCTACCATGTTGACACCAGTGTTTATCTACCATGTTGACCATAGTGTTTATCTACCATGTTGACACCAGTGTTTATCTACCATGTTGACACCAGTGTTTATCTACCATGTTGACACCAGTGTTCCTCTGGCATGTTGACCATAGTGTTTATCTACCATGTTGACACCAGTGTTTATCTACCATGTTGACACCAGTGTTTATCTACCATGTTGACACCAGTGTTCCTCTGGCATGTTGGAACCAGCCTGTATCTGGCAGAGGCCCACCTCCACCCAAAACGTAGGAATTTATTACTCATCTTTTTAGGTGTCCAATTACTGAATTGTATTAACTTTAAAATTTCAACTAAATATACTATGCTTTACTTTGAATCGTTAAATGTTATATTGAATGAATCTAATGAAGGTTGTGGGCTATAAGACCTCCTACCTGACTATTAGTTAGGTTAGGGTTAGAGTTAGACATCCTACCTGGCTGTCTCCTTCCACTCCATCTCCTGCCCATCCACAGAGAGCAGCTCATCCAGCTCAGTGAAGAGTTGAGGTGGTGACGGTCCATCATCATCCTCTCCCAGCATAATGCGGATCCTCTCGCCCGCTGGAGAGACTGGAGAGAAAGGGAAGATACTACGGCTTACAGGCTGCTGCTCATCCAGGTTGTTTTTTCCCTCATCTCCTAACCCATTCATCTTGGCCCCTGGGGCCAGCTGGACAACTCTGACCACTTGAGATGGAGGTGGAGGAATCCTAACAAGAACCTCATCCCTCTCCTCATTCCAGTCCTCATCCCTCTCTCCATCCCTCTCTTTCTCCTTTTCTCCATCCCTTTCCTTCTCCTTCTCTTCGTGGTTGTTGTTGTTGTTCTCCGACATCTCTGTAACTTTTCACCCCCAACTATCCAAGGGTAAGGGTTAGCTAACCCAACTGTCCAAAAGGTTAGGGTTATCAAACTAGGTCCCAGAAGGAGTGCAGGTGGGAACCATCCACAGATAAATCAACAGCTACACCTCTGTGGGAAAGTTACTGTCGTCTGTCCTCTGTCCCTACTGGAGCTCTCTAAGACCCAGGTAGAGGGAGGGTGAGGGGTCCCCCAGTCCCCTACAGCCAGCCCCCTTCCCCTCTGTCCCCTCCACAGCTCAAATAGAAACCCTCTCCATTGGTCACCCAGTCAGACCCCTTACCCCTCCCCTCTGCCCCCTCTCCCAACTAATAGAGCCCATTTTATTGGTCCCCCAGCTTGGCATAGTGCCATGAGTCCCTCATTAAGAATTAGGAAATGTTTCACAAACTGCCCATTCTAAACAAGAAAGCTTTGCTTTCTCTCTCCCTTGTTTTCTAATTTGAATATTTAGTCAAGCATCAGTGCCCACATAAAAAAAAGCAGGATATCAAAAAGACTGAAATATAAATACTACTTTTCAACACTAGCCCTCTTCAGATGTGTTTAACATGGATCACATGACTATAGACACTTACAACAAGTGGTGTCGGTGACAAGTATTGGTAGTCAGAAGTTGAACTGAACAGCCTGTTGATAAAGAGAATAGTGCCTTTCCCATTAGTTCTATGTAGGACACACACACGTGCACACAAAATGCACACGCACATGTGATATGGTTGGTTGGTGATAGCTGGTTACCAGTGATCCCTATAGTATTAACAATGCAGTCTCTGGTGGAACATATTGTACATGTTCCATCATTATTAAAATGGTGAATAATGTCTTTCTCTAGGAACACTCTTGTGTTGGGAAAGCCGTGCTCCGAGAGAAAGACTGTGTTGGGAAAGCAGTGCTCCTAGAGAAAGACTGTGTGTTGGGAAAGCCGTGCTCCGAGAGAAAGACTGTGTGTTGGGAAAGCCATGCTCCTAGAGAAAGACTGTTGGGAAAGCCGTGCTCCGGGAGAAAGACTGTGTGCTGGGAAAGCCGTGCTCCTAGAGAAAGACTGTTCTTTTGGGAAAGCCATTCTCCTAGAGAAAGACTGTTTGTTGTGAAAGCCATGCTCCTAGAGAAAGACTGTGTGTTGGGAAAGCCGTGCTCCGAGAGAAAGACTGTGTGTTGGGAAAGCCGTGCTCCGAGAGAAAGACTGTGTGTTGGGAAAGCCATGCTCCTAGAGAAAGACTGTTGGGAAAGCCGTGCTCCGGGAGAAAGACTGTGTGCTGGGAAAGCCGTGCTCCTAGAGAAAGACTGTTCTTTTGGGAAAGCCATTCTCCTAGAGAAAGACTGTGTGTTGTGAAAGCCATGCTCCTAGAGAAAGACTGTGTGTTGGGAAAGCCATGCTCCTAGAGAAAGACTGTGTGTTGGGAAAGCCATGCTCCTAGAGAAAGACTGTGTGTTGGGAAAGCCGTGCTCCTAGAGAAAGACTTTTGGGAAAGCCATGCTCCTAGAGAAAGACGGCGTCGGGAAAGCCAAGACTGTGTTGGAAAGCCATGCTCACAGAGAAAGACTGTTGGGAAAGCCGTGCTCCCAGAGAAAGACTGTTGGGAAAGCCATGATCCTAGAGAAAGGCTGTGTTGGGAAAGCCGCGCTCCTAGAGAAAGACCGCTGGGAAAGCCATGCTCCTAGAGAAAGACTGCAGGGAAAGCCGTGCTCCAAGAGAAAGACTGTTGGGAAAGCCATGATCCTAGAGAAAGGCTGTGTTGGGAAAGCCGCGCTCCTAGAGAAAGACTGTTGGGAAAGCCATGCTCCTAGAGAAAGACTGTTGGGAAAGCCATGCTCCTAGAGAAAGACTGTTGGGAAAGCCATGCTCTTAGAGAAAGACTGTGTGTTGGGAAAGCCATGCTCCTAGAGAAAGACTGTGTGTTGGGAAAGCCATGCTCTTAGAGAAAGACTGTTTGGAAAGCCATGCTCATAGAGAAAGACTGTGTGTTGGGAAAGCCATGCTCCTAGAGAAAGACTGTGTGTTGGGAAAGCCGTGCTCATAGAGAAAGACTGCGTGCTTTCCCAAAACATACAGACAGACCAGGAGAGCAACACAACAACGAACCAATACAAAGATATCATTGTGCCAAGACACCCTGCTCTTTTCACTTGCATTTCAGCCACTAGTGAATATCAATGAAACATCCACTGAAGCAGATTCCTTCACGCTACCGGACCCTTGCCTGCCAAGTCCACAGCTCTGATATCACTGGAAGTCATGCAGAGGAATGCCAGTCAGACCAAGAGATTATGCAACACTTCAGGACTGCAAGATAGTACAACAGGGTTGACACGTTCTAATGTAACCCTGCCTGTATCCACATAGTTTAACAGGGATGACATGTAAGCATTTTTCTACGGCTGGCCATGCTTTCCACCAGACTACCCTGGTCAACTGCCCTGCACCCCCCACAGTAACTTGCCCAAGCCTCCCTATTTCTCCTTCACCCAAATCCAGATAGCTGATGTTCTGAAAGAGCTGCCAATTATCTGCCGAAGTTGTTGCAACCCCTATTACTAGCCTGTTCAACCGCTCTTTCATATCGTCTGAGATCCCAAAGATTGTGAAGTTGCCGCGATAATCCCCCTCTTCAAAGGGGGAGACACTCTAGACCCAAACTGTTACAGACCTATATCTATCCGACCCTGCCTTTCTAAGGTCTTCGAAAGCCAAGTTAACAAACAGATTACCGACCATTTCGAATCCCACCGTACCTTCTCCGCTATGCAATCTGGTATCCGAGCTGATCATGGGTGCACCTCAGCCACGCTCAAGGTCCTAAACGATATCATAACTGCCATTGATAAGAGACATTACTGTGCAGCCATATTCATTGACCTGGACAAGGCTTTCGACTCTGTCTATCACCACATTTTTAGTGGCAGACTCAACAGCCTTGGTTTCTCAAATGACTTCCTCACCTGGTTCACCATCTATTTCTCTGATAGAGTTCAGTGTGTGAAATTAGAGGGCCTGTTGTCCGGGCCTCTGGCACTCTCTCTGAGGGTGCCACAGGGTTCAATTCTCGGGCCGACTCTCTTCTCTGTATACATCAATGATGTCGCTCTTGCTGCGGGTGATTCTCTGATCCACCTCTACGCAGACGACACCATTCTGTATACATCTGGCCCTTCTTTGGACTCTGTGTTAACTAACCTCCAGACGAGCTTCAATGCCATAGACCTCTCCTTCCGTGGCCTCCAACTGCTCTTAAATGCAAGCAAAACTAAATGCATAGTCTTCAACCGATCGCTGCCCCCACCTGACCACCCGTCCAGCACCACTACTCTGGACGGTTTTGACTTAGAATATGTGGACAAGTACAAATACCTAGGTGTCTGGCTAGACTGTAAACTTTCCTTCCAGACTCACATTAAGCATCTCCAATCCAAAATGACGTCTAAAATATGCTTCCTATTTTGCAACAAAGCATCCTTCACTCATGCCGCCAAACATACCCTCGTGAAACTGACCATTATACAGATTCTCGACTTCGGTGATGTCATCTACAAAATAGCCTCCAACACTCTACTCAACAAATTGGATGCAGTCTATCACAGTGCCATCCATTTTGTCACCAAAGCCCCTTATACTACCCACCATTGCGACCTGTACGCTCTCATTGGCTGGCCCTTGCTTTATATTTGTCGCCAAACCCACTGGCTCCAGGTCATCTACAAGCTAGATAAAGCCCCGAATTATCTCAGCTCACTGGTCACCATAGCAGCACCCACCCTTAGCACGCGCTCCAGCAGGTATATCTCAACGGTCACCCCCAAAGCCAATTCCTCTTTTGGCCACCTTTCCTTCCAGTTCTCTGCTGCCAATGACTTGAACAAGCTGCAAAAATCACTGAAGCGGGAGACTCACATCTCCCTTACTAAGCTTTAAGCACCAGCTTTCAGAGTAGCTCACAGATCACTGCACCTGTACATAATTAATCTGTAAATAGCCCATCCAACTACCTCATCCCCATACTGTATTTATTTATTTATCTTGCTCCTTTGTACCCCAGTATCTCTACTTGCACATTCATCTTCTGCACATCTATCACTCCAGTGTTAAATTGGTATATTATAACTACTTCACCACTATGGCTTATTCATTGCCTTACCTCCCTGACCTTACCTCCTTTGCACACACTGTATATAGACTTTTTCTACTGTATTATTGACTGTATGTTTGTTTATTCCATGTGTAATTCTGTGTTGTTGTATGTGTCGAACTGCTTTGCTTTATCTTGGCCAGGTCGCAGTTGTACATGAGAACTTGTTCTCAACGAGCCTACCTGAATAAATGAAGGTGAAATAAATCAAATAAATTAATAAAATATGATGTTTTAACCCGCCTGTTTCCACATAGTTCAACAGGGATGACAAGTTATGTTTTAACCCTCCTGTTTCCACATAGTTCAACAGGGATGACATGTTCTGTTTTAACCCTCCTGTTTCCACATAGTTCAACAGGGATGACAAGTTATGTTTTAACCTGCCTGTTTCCACATAGTTCAACAGGGATGACAAGTTATGTTTTAACCTGCCTGTTTCCACATAGTTCAACAGGGATGACATGTTCTGCTTTAACCTGCCTGTTTCCACATAGTTCAACAGGGATGACAAGTTATGTTTTAACCCTCCTGTTTCCACATAGTTCAACAGGGATGACATGTTCTGCTTTAAGTTCTATAAGAGGACCAGTCAGTGTTACTACTATATAGAGGACCAGTCAGTGTTACTACTATATAGAGTGTCAGTCAGTGTTACTACTATATAGAGGACCAGTCAGTGTTACTACAATATAGAGGACCAGTCAGTATTACTACTATATAGAGGACCAGTCAGTGTTACTACTATATAGAGGACCAGTCAGTGTTACTACTATATAGAGGACCAGTCAGTGTTACTACTATATAGAGGACCAGGCAGTGTTACTACTATATAGAGGACCAGTCAGTGTTACTACTATATAGAGGACCAGTCAGTGTTACTACTATATAGAGGACCAGTCAGTGTTACTACTATATAGAGGACCAGTCAGTGTTACTACTATATAGACGACCAGTCAGTGTTACTACTATATAGACGACCAGTCAGTGTTACTACTATATAGGACCAGTCAGTGTTACTACTATATAGAAGCCCATTCAATGTTATTAAATAGAGACCAGTGAGTGTTACTATATAGAGGACCAGTCAGTGTTACAACTATATAGAGGATCAGTCAGTGTTATTAATATATAGAGGACCAGTCAGTGTTACTACTATATATATATATATATATATATCACCTTTATTTAACCAGGTAGGCTAGTTGAGAACAAGTTCTCATTTGCAACTGCGACCTGGCCAAGATAAAAGCATAGCAGTGTGAACAGACAACACAGAGTTACACATGGAATAAA
The DNA here is from genome assembly GCF_021184085.1 of Oncorhynchus gorbuscha. Classification (NCBI taxonomy): domain Eukaryota; kingdom Metazoa; phylum Chordata; class Actinopteri; order Salmoniformes; family Salmonidae; genus Oncorhynchus; species Oncorhynchus gorbuscha. The sequence continues at coordinate 86,703,000 of NC_060176.1, forward strand.
CAATTAACAAGTCAATAACACAGTAGAAAAAAAATGGGCAGTCTATATACAATGTGTGCAAAAGGCATGAGGAGGTAGGCGAATAATACAGTTTTGCAGATTAACACTGGAGTGATAAATGATCAGGTCATGTACAGATAGAGATATTGGTGTGCAAAAGAGCAGAAAAATAAATAAATAAAAACAGTATAAAAAAAAGTATGGGAATGAGGTAGGTGAAAATGGGTGGGCTATTTTCCTATAGACTATGTACAGCTGCAGCGATCGGTTAGCTGCTCGGATAGCTGATGTTTGAAGTTGGTGAGGGAGATAAAAGTCTCCAACTTCAGCGATTTTTGCAATTCGTTCCTGTCACAGGCAGCAGAGTACTGGAACGAAAGGCGGCCAAATGATGTGTTGGCTTTAGGGATGATCAGTGAGATACACCTGCTGGAGCGCGTGCTACGGATGGGTGTTGCCATCGTGACCAGTGAACTGAGATAAGGCGGAGCTTTACCTAGCATGGACTTGTAGATGACCTGGAGCCAGTGGGTCTGGCGACGAATATGTAGTGAGGGCCAGCCGACTAGAGCATACAAGTCGCAGTGGTGGGTGGTATAAGGTGCTTTAGTGACAAAACGGATGGCACTGTGATAGACTGCATCCAGTTTGCTGAGTAGAGTGTTGGAAGCCATTTTGTAGATGACATCGCCGAAGTCGAGGATCGGTAGGATAGTCAGTTTAACTAGGGTAAGCTTGGCAGCGTGAGTGAAGGAGGCTTTGAACCA